>NW_024730867.1:0-125000 GCF_018991925.1 Homarus americanus
CGTGATTCTCCTCGTAGAGGTATATACGTGCACTCGCGGGCAGCTAGCCTGTATTCATACCAGAAGGGTCGATCTACCAACAACATAATCTCTATCATTTTTGACTGCATACACTTAGTTATGAACTACGGTGTTCTTGATCAAGGTATTTCCTATGTCTATTCATATACCAATCCAGAGGTTGAGCTTGCATGAAAAGGTGGAATATCACGTCGATAACATTAATTCTGCAAGCTCAGGCCTGAGACGAACAAAGAGCTAGTCACGGGAGGCGCTAGATCTTTGGAGATTATACCAGTTGACAGAATAGTTCAGGAGATTAATGACTTTCTCAACAGACAACTGACACTAATTAAACTATAAACATCAGATTCTCTGATGTCGGGGCGACAAAATGATATAACTTCAGGCGCGATCAGAAACTCATGGATACCCCACGGACGACATAAAATACGCCACTCTAGCTGGCAAACTCGACACTCACTTCACTTGACACGTTCTACTAACGATACAGTTGAAGCATTCTACCCCACTCACAATGGATCTTGAATGTTCCAACTGTAAACAGACATATCTAAGTTGACTCAAAACAAGGGTGTTCTCCTCACACTCACATTCATTTTATAGAGAGGTTGGTTTCAGTAAGTCAGAGAAAATGGGATAACGGAGGACTGAGGTGTCTTGAAGTGATGAGAAAACGGACTTTCAGATGGAGGACTCAAACGAAAGCCGAGTTACATATTTGTGGGCTACTGGCAATGCGAACCTGACTTTGGCGTCAAACTGACGTGTACATCGGACATTACACTGTGTCTTAGTTATTACCTTAACACAGCCATACATAATGTTAACTCACCAGGAGGGAGGGAGGAAGGCCCACAAATTAACATTTACTAACAATAATAAACCAGACGACCACGTTAGTTGTACTGTGTCTTAGTTATTACCTTAACACAGCCATACATAATGTTAACTCACCAGGAGGGAGGAAGGAAGGCCCACAAATTAACATTTACTAACAATAATAAACCAGACGACCACGTTAGTTGTACTGTGTCTTAGTTATTACCTTAACACAGCCATACATAATGTTAACTCCCCAGGAGGGAGGGAGGAAGGCCCACAAATTAACATTTACTAACAATACAAACCAGACGACCACGTTAGTTGTACTGTGTCTTAGTTATTTTTAATGACAGCCATATATAATGTTAATCTACTACAGGAGGGAGGAAGGCCCCACAAATTAACATATACTAACAATAATAACCAGACGGTTAATGTTAGTTGCAATTGTGTCTTAGTTATTACCTTAACACAGCCATACATAATGTGTTAACTTACCAGAGGGAGGGATAAGGTCCACAAATTAACATTTACTAACAATAATAAACTAGACGTACATAGTTAGTTGTACCTGTGTCTTAGTTATTACCTTAATACAGCCATACATAATGTTAATCAACATTTACTAATAATAAACCAGACGACCACGTTAGTTGTACTGCGTCTTAGTTATTACCTTAACACAGCCATACATACGTTAACTTACCAGGAGGGAGGAGGAAGGCCCTACAAATTAAACATTTACTACCACACAAACCAGACGACCACGTTAGTTGTACTGTGTCTTAGTTATTACCTTAACACGGCCATACATAATGTTAACTTACCACAAGGGAGGGAGGAAGGCCCACAAATTAACATTTACTAACAATAATAAACCAGACGACCACGTTAGTTGTACTGTGTCTTAGTTATTACCTTAACACAGCCATACATAATGTTAACTTACCAGGAGGGAGGAAGGAAGGCCCACAAATTAACATTTACTAACAATAATAAACCAGACGGCCACGTTAGTTGTACTGTGTCTTAGTTATTACCTTAACACAGCCATACATAATGTTAACTTACCAGGAGGGAGGGAGGAAGGTCCACAAATTAACATTTACTAACAATAATAAACCAGACGGCCACGTTAGTTGTACTGTGTCTTAGTTATTACCTTAACACAGCCATACATAATGTCAACTTACCAGGAGGGAGGGAGGAAGGCCCACAAATTAACATTTACTAACAATAATAAACCAGACGACCACGTTAGTTGTACTGTGTCTGAGTTATTACCTTAACACGGCCATACATAATGTTAACTTACCAGGAGGGAGGGAGGAAGGAAGGCCCACAAATTAACATTTACTAACAATAATAAACCAGACGACCACGTTAGTTGTACTGTGTCTTAGTTATTACCTTAACACAGCCTGGGGAGAACCACGAGAAAAGACGGTGTGAGCCGGTAGTTGTAGGGAGGATTATTAGAATAACTGGTGCAACCAATACTAACTCATACCAGTGAAACATACATTTGCAACATCAAAGAGCAAGAAACTGACAGGGCCTGAGAATGAAGAACTTAATATATGTTACGGGGTAAACAAGAAGGCTTTAGTATTCCTCCACATAGTATACTGTACTGTACATGCAGAATTCTTCATTCAAGTTTGTCACCATTAATTCAGCAAGTTTCTCACCTGGACTGTTTTCAGGCAGGGATTCATCAGAGGGTATTTTGAGGTCTCCTGCATGTCATTATACTACCATATTCTCAGGTCACTTATCTGCCCGACAACAGCAGCATTATGTACCACACAAACTTCAATAAGTCTGAAAAATAATGATGAAACAGAATATTTATACATTTCTTAATCTGTTATTTCTGTAAATTTACCCAAACAAGTGAAAGCCTGGGAAATATTAAAATTCAGTTATACAATTTTATTTTCATGTGACAAGTGACAAGAGGTCAAATATAAAACAATCTAGAATTGTTCACACACTGAAAAATTTGTCATATTTAAAGCTAATATATTTCACAAAACAGATGCTGTAAAATATAAATGTTAATGATACAAAATGTACCTCTGAAGGTGGGGTGCATTACCGAGAGTAGCGGAGGACGTGTGGCGGTGGGCATGGCTGACCGTGTCCTTGATTCTGCCCACACCTTGGTAGACACTTACTTTCCACCTCATGATGGGGACCTTCACGATTCAGGTATGTTAGGCGAGATGATACTATGCTAGCCACTTCGAACATATTTTATGGCATATAAGACGCACGTTTTTGTCAGAAAAATGGCTCTATAAATCAGCCTGCATCCTATAAAATATTATGTGAAGTTGCAGTCTTCTGTAAGCTATTGATCCCTGTCTCCAGTAGGCTAAATTTTACCCAACCCAACTCCAGAATTAGAAATATGTTATTACTTACCTAGGTAAACACATTATTATTTTTAATTAATTAAAAAATAATTGTTTTAAATGTAAAAGATCGATCTATAACTACTCTGTACTGTACTGATGATAACCTGAGACAATTAACATCCATATGGCAGACACCCAACTCTTCAGAGGTAGCTAAGCAGTAACCATTTCTGAACTCTTATATGCATTACAATCTATTAATGCTATACCTGCAACATTTATTTTTCAATCTACAAATACCTGATACAAATGTAGATTTACAGATAACTTTCTTCTCACATTTGCATTTGTTAACATAGCTGGCAACATTGTAGCCAGGTTAGACTCATCACTGTAACCACTAGGCTACTGGGCCAAGGTGTGAGGTGTTATGGTTGTTTTTCAACACGTATTTTTGGGTGGATATATGTAACTTTCTTCATTTCATTTTACTCAGTTACATGCACACACCATCCTACATACATATTGTGATAAAAGTAAAATAAATGATTGTCCTAAGGGCAAACACATAAAGGGAATACACATTTCTTTGCACGAGTTAGCTGGTCCAGTGGGGGAGCAGGAGGACGGCACAGCTGTTGATGGGAGGGGGGAGCACTGCTAGGGAATCAGCAGAGGTAGCATCTCCATTGCAATGGTGAACAGGGAGTACAGATGTCGGTAATTCCTTGATATATACAAAGACCCTATTCCTACCAGGAATTCAATTAATGTGTGTGATATGTCACACACCCTGATATGGATTCCAACCCTGATGACTCTGCAGATGTCACTCCAATACCATCACCCACTAGGTAAAACCTCTACCACCACCTCCATCATTTTGTCTACCCAAGTTGATGTGCAGTAGACCCTTGCCATTCGCGAGTTTGCGATTTGCGATTTCGACGATTCACGGTAAGCAGATGGTGGCTAGCTTGTGAGCCTTTTCCCGAGCACAATGAGTCACCCCGTGCAGCATCTCGTGTTGTACTCTCAAAACTTTAGTGTTTCTGTATGAAATGGCCCCTAAAAGACTGCCTAGAGTCAATGCTAGTGGAGTGAAATGTAAAAGGCAGAAGCCAGTGAAGACCCTGACAAAGAAAGTTTTATTATTAGATAAGTTAAAGAAGGGGATGAGTGCTGCTGCGGCTGGTCAGTTGTTTGGTATAGGTATACAGTAGTGCACTGAGGTAGTATAAGTTGCTATTTGTGGTTTTGCCAATTCTTGGAACCTATCCCTCATGAATGGCAAGGGTCTACTGTACTGTATCTGCTTTTAATGTTAAGCACACTGAACTGTACACTTGCTTTATCTATTATTTTAAAATACCGGGTTATCTTCTTTCACTCCTACACAGTGCAAGTCCTTCCCTCACTCCTACACAACCCTACAAGTCCTTTCCTCACACCTATACACTGCAAGTCCTTCCCTCACTCCTACACAATACTAGAAGTCCTTCCCTCATTTCTACACAACACTGCAAGTACTTCCCTCACTCCAACACAATACTAGAAGTCCTTCCCTCACTTCTACACAATACTACAAGTCCTTCTTTCACTCCTACACAACATACCAAGTCCATCCCTCACTCCTACACAACATACCAAGTCCATCCCTCACTCCTACACAACATACCAAGTCCATCCCTCACTCTTATAAACTTTATTTAACACTTTATATACATACAGCTGCACTCAATTAGATGAGAAATTTTGTAAGTACCTTTGTAATTTAATGTGCTTCATATCTGGATGGCGGAGTGCATGAAGATACTCCACAATAATGAAAACATCTACTCGGGGTAAGTTTCTTGCATCTGCCTTCTTGAACCCAGGAAATAGTTGTCCAACATTCCCGCCTGACTGGTCCTGTAAATAAATAGTTCATATTAAGTTCTTGTGCTTGCCTGTGGAAATGTTTCGGGAGATGATAGCTGGAACGTGACAATAAATAATAAATAAAACGTTTGCCCTCCTGGAAACAGCAAAAAAAATCATGGTAATTTTTTAATTTGTGATTTATTATGATCGCAGACTCAACTTTTTTTCGATTTTAATTCATACTCCCTACATCATAGTGATCAATTATTAGAAAATTACTTATTTTCTGCACAATCATTAACCAAATACAGAGCCAACACTTCAGTACACGGAGAGACATCCCCGTACACCGCCAGACACTTCCGTACATTAAGAAACTCCGAACTGCATACAGTAGTTTATAAAAAAATTATCCACTTGTAATACCTGTACTTTATCACAATTATTATTACACGCATAACATTTTTACAGGCCACGAATATTTACTTTCAGCAATGCCATTAACTTATTGATAAACTCATTTCCTGTTCTATAATAATTCGCCTAGTGACCCAACATTCACTCAAGGCTCCAAGCTAGGTCATTGACGTCACTACAGGGGCCACGTCACATATCCTAAACCTTACACAGCCGGCCTAAACCTCGTGGTCAATTTGTATTTGACATACTCGGGGGAATAAACACTGATGTTTTAATGTAATATTTTTAACTACGTGTGAAGTTTTATTGCAATTAGTGTCCAACAAATAGACTGATCTCGTCATTTTGTGTTTCTGATAACCAGACAGACGAACGAATGAACAAGCACTGGCAATTGTAATCAAGGGCCATTATGTCTGAGGGTTGGCGACCACGGCCCTCCCTAAATTTTACTATTTTTATTTATTTATTTATTTATTTATTTTTTCTTTTTTTTTGGGGGAGGGTGTTTACCAATCTTGCTAGAAGTTATTTCTCCGAGGACCACCCATCCCAGTCTCTGCCTTCCCCTGGCTCTCCTTCCATTAATTCTACCCAACAATATCATTAATAAACTACAACAACAATTTAAAATATGTCTACCTTAAGTGATAATTTTTGGTAGTATATCTATCTAACTAGTCCAGGTAATCTCCCTCACCTGAAATAATGGCGGGGAAATATTTAAGGCAAAGCAGATAAATTTTACTTTCGAACCTTCAAAGTCCTGCCTCTGCCTCGTCCAGTTCAAGACGTCTTCAGTCAATCTGGGAGTCGAACCCGAGGACTCCGTCATCCACATCGGGTACCTTTTGCCACTGTTGAAATGTATATATGTCAGTGTCAGGACATATATAAACTGTTTACATAATATATGTACGGTTTAATGGCACTCTGATCTTAGAAACTACAAATTACCTGGTATCTTAGAAACTATACAAATTACCTGGTATCTTAGAAACTATACAAATTACCTGGCGTCCTATCCTCTATAAACTATATAAATTAGTATCTTGGCCCAGGCACTTGACAAATCCCTGAAATATAACTTACTCTCGTATCAAACAGTACCCCAAGTCTTGACAGGTACAGGTCCACCATCTTGCTACTTGTCCACACATTACCCCAAGTCTTGACAGGTACAGGTCCACCATCTTGCTACTTGTCCACACATTACCCCAAGTCTTGACAGGTACAGGTCCACCATCTTGCTACTTGTCCACACATTACCCCAAGTCTTGACAGGTACAGGTCCACCATCTTGCTACTTGTCCACACATTACCCCAAGTCTTGACAGGTACAGGTCCACCATCTTGCTACTTGTCCACACATTACCCCAAGTCTTGACAGGTACAGGTCCACCATCTTGCTACTTGTCCACACATTACCCCAAGTCTTGACAGGTACAGGTCCACCATCTTGCTACTTGTCCACACATTACCCCAAGTCTTGACAGGTACAGGTCCACCATCTTGCTACTTGTCCACACATTACCTCTCACAAAGTGTGCGGCCAGACACACTGCCTCACTCTCCTGTACAGTACTCACGCAGTTGTGAATAAGTTACCCTCAATGTACACAACTAAACAAAGAAGTTATTTGAAATACTCTAAGATTCAATGCCATAATATCCTGACCACTGGGGTTAGTTATACTGACCCTTTGTGAACTCTACTCTAATCCTTTTGCGCTACCACTCACAGGAGGAGTATGGGGTGCACAGTAAACTTGCCGCCGCTATCCCATTTTGTGATCGATTTACTGTACACTGGCTCTCAATTTAAGCTAGGATGGAGTTCAAAACTGTTTGATGACTTTTAAGGCACTAATGTTTGCTGAGCCTAAGTATTTGGCTAACCTACTATTTCCACTGATTACACATATTGAAATGATTTTACATAGTAGTGATGATCCTTCACGCCTTGAGGAGCCTAGAGCAGTACATGTATCCAGGTGATGGATACTCAAAAATATTTAAGACGTCCCAGCTCCCCGAGTTGGTCTCAACTTGAGCTACGACGTTCCTATGATGTTGTTGTAACTCGATCCTCAAAACAGAATTGGCCCATGGGAGCGGCCATGTTTGATGACAGCTCAAAGTTATTACAACTATTTAGAATACATTGAAAGTGTAAACTGAAATACAGACAGTTGCAAGTGAAAGTTTCAATGTTTATCTGAACCTCAGAAGTGTAGGAGGTTGACGCAGTGTACAGTAAGGTCCAAAGAGGTGAAGCTTGGATTGGGTTGGGTTAGGTTAGGTTAATGTGGAAAAATCGGATTAAAACTGGTTATGATTCAACAAATTTACTTACAAAATCCATAATTGAATCTATAGTTTTGCGTTACCTGTAAAAATGCCAATTATGAAACGATTTATAATAACAATGTATATAAATACCGACGTATTTATGGCTGTTTTTCATATTATAATCATGACATTCTTATACACACTAAACAGAGTCGGTAATCACTAGGGAGTCAATTTTTAACACGATCGACTTGTAAACAGAAGACATGACGTTCAGACTGTACTTTATTGTGTAAGGTGAGAGAAAACCGCAAATAGCACCTCCCTCCCCCCCTCTCCTCCTCCCCATCGTCAGCTGGGAAAAAACTTGTCCTCCTCACTTACACTAACACCGGATATGATGTCATGAGTGTTGGCGGGAATATGACTGGGCAGGGCTGACGGGGAGTAGAGGAGGAGGGATGGTGGGGAGTAGGTGGAAGGGGGTGGTGTAGTGGAATGCTTGTGGGAGACGGGGGTGGAGGGCTGGTAGGGTATGGGGGCAGTAAAGTGGCGGTAAGGGCTGGCAGGGAGCGGGGGTGGTTAGGTGGGGGGCGGGGTGAACATTTTTAGAAGACCATACAGTTGATCGCCCGAGACAACTCTTGCGTGGAATGAACTATGAAAATGGCTTGGTAATCTTGCTATCTGCTGACGTCACAACAGGGGTTGGGGGGGGAGCTAATATTTGCGGATTTATCGTCGGTCGACATGATGGCACCTCAGTGAAGATGATAATATAGTCACACAGGTTTACATTGGTCCATTGATATGTACAGAAATGGTGGTAAACAGTAATTCGATTCGACTAAAGTTGCCAAAACTCATTACTACAGGGCCCTTCATCCTGCCGGACACACTGATCAGTAAGGCCACAGCTATGATAAACGAGTAAGTTAAGTTTCGCTGCCAGGCTGGACTGGACCTTCTCTTAGGAAAATATCAACAAAGAACAAGTTAGCTACGCTCTTACTCCTTTCCTCTTAGTTTTGTTTACTGTATATGTTTATCTATCAAGTTATCCCTACGTCATGTTGCTCTCAGCATAGGTGAGAACAGATGTCTTGTAACAAGCCAACAAACAATACATAATACAGATTGTTTTTGTTGTATTTTGTTTATTATTTACAAATACTTCTAAACCAAGTGTCTGGTTAGTCATGATAATGGTGGAGGTAAAGGTCTCATATATTTCACTACAATGTTCTGAGGTTTTGTTTACAAACATTCGTACATAAACAATGACTTTTATTTTCCGCTGCGTGAATCAACACCGCGGGAGGCTACCATCAATTGTACCCAACAAGAGCAGCTTGGACAATATGAACAGGTAAAGAATGATTGTATTAAAAGTTTTTTATCGTTCAACGAACCTAGAGAAAAATTCAGTGTTATTTTGTATTCTGTGCACCGCCCTACAGCGACCAAAGGGGATTACTCCCAAATTACTTGAATTTACCTGAGCCATCACGTAAAATGCGTATCCTGCTCTTCCTACATGTTGTGTTGCGCAGTGAGTGATGCGCAGAGCCACCTGATCACGGGTGACCGCCGTGGGTAACAGCGCTAGTCATAGAAAACCGAACTGTGAAGCGGGGATCAATAGCAAGCAAGACATTCCTTGTAGCTCCTGCCCGGGGCTGCCACTCTGCCCCCCTCAGGAAAATTTAGACGACCCTGGACCAAGAGTCTCAAAGGGTCTAGAGATGAGTTTCCCCCTAACTGGAGATGCGAGAACCTCTCTAACTCAGGTTCCTTAAGTTACGCCAAAATGAAGGCAACCGAATTATCCAGATGTATCGCACCCAGACCCTTCCTCTATTGTACTGAGTTACGGGAACAACAAAGCTGTCACGAGGGTGTCACGTCATCAGGATCCACAGGACAGCCGTGACAGAGTTTCTTAGTACAGCGGTTCATAAACTGGGGTTGCTCCACTCCATTGCCTCAGCCAGACGAGAGCAGGCAACAGTACATCTTGAGAACTGTAGCACCGAGGTCTGTTATAATGTGTTCATTTATCTATATATTATAACAGGAGGAGGTTGGTCCTCTTATAGTTCCGGATGATGATAAATGTTCTTCACGGGTCAAGGTGATCATACATTGTCGCAGTTGAAGGCAATAGCGAGTCATGACCATAATATACTAGATGGGAAATCCACTGTAAGAGCGTTAAATACTGCCCTTGTCTGGCCCTGCGGTGCGTGTCGGCCAATTACTGTCTCTGTCAACTGTTGATATTGGCTGCCCCCTCTTGTCACCCTCGCACCCTCTCTCTCTCTAAGAACTCTACACCTCCCCACTCTCTCCCCCTTCACTCCCCCTCTCTAAAGACCCTGCATCTCACTCTCTAAGAATCCCGTACCACTCCCTCTATTCCCCTCCCCCTCTCTCCCTCAGAAACGGCCCCCAGACTCAATGAGGCTCGTCAATTAACAGTGTAAACTATACTACTATTTGAAGGCGTCCTTATCCTAACGCAAGGTGGCTGAAAACACGAAAAACACACTAGTACGCATTTTATTGGTCTGTCCTTGGTCTAACTGACTTGCTGTTTATCATTGTCTGTATACCTGCACTGTCCCTCTACAGTGTATACCTGCACTGTCTCTACATTGTATACCTGCACTGTCCCTCTACAGTGTATACCTGCACTGTCTCTACATTGTATACCTGCACTGTCCCTCTACAGTGTATACCTGCACTGTCCCTCTACAGTGTATACCTGCACTGTCTCTACATTGTATACCTGCACTGTCCCTCTACAGTGTATACCTGCACTGTCCCCTCTACAGTGTATACCTGGGCACTGTCCCTCTACAGTGTATACCTGCACTGTCCCTCTACAGTGTATACCTGGGCACTGTCCTCTACAGTGTAAACCTGCACTGTCCCTCTACAGTGTATACCCACTGTCCCTCTCACAGTGTATACCTGCACTGTCCCTCTACATTGTATACCTGCACTGTCCCTCTGCAGTGTATACCTGCACTGTCCCTCTACAGTGTATACCTGCACTGTCCCTCTACAGTGTATACCTGCACTCCTCTACATGCTACCCGCACTGTCCCTCTATTACTGTATACCTGCACCATCCCTCTACAGTGTATACCTGCACTGTCCTCTACAGTGTATACCTGCACTGTCCCTCTACAGTGCATACCTGCACCAAGTCCCCACAGTGCATACCTGCACTGTCCCTCTACAGTATACCTGGCACTGTCCTCTCTATTACTGTATACCTGCACTGTCCCTCTACAGTATACCTGCATTCGTCCCTCTACATTGTATACCTGCACTGTCCCTCTACAGTGTATACCTGCACTGTCCCTCTACAGTGTATACCTGCACGTCCTCTACATTGTATATACCCACTGTCCTCTACAGTGTATACCTGCACTGTCCCTCTACATGCGTATACCTGCACTGTCCCTCTACAGTGTATACCTGCACTGTCCCTCTACAGTGTATACCTGCACTGTCCCTCTACAGTGTATACCTGCACTGTCCCTCTACAGTGTATACCTGCACTGTCCCTCTACAGTGTATACCTGCACTGTCCCTCTACAGTGTATACCTGCACTGTCCCTCTACAGTGTATACCTGCACTGTCCCTCTACAGTGTATACCTGCACTGTCCCTCTACAGTGTATACCTGCACTGTCCCTCTACAGTGTATACCTGCACTTGTCCTCTACCTGTGTATGTATACCTGCACTGTCCCTCTACAGTGTATACCTGCACTGTCCCTCTACAGTGTATACCTGCACTGTCCTCTACATTGTATACCTGCACTGTCCCTCTACAGTGTATACCTGCACCTGTCCTCTACATTGTATACCTGCACTGTCCCTCACTGTCTCTACATTGTATACCTGCACTGTACTCTACCTGCACTGTCTTGTATACCTGCACTGTCTCTACATTGTATACACTGCACTGTCTCTACATTGTATACCTGCACTGTCCTCTACATTGTATACCTGCACTGTCTCTACATTGTATACCTGCACTGTCTCTACAGTGTATACCTGCACTGTCCCTCTACAGTGTATACCACTTCCCTCTACATTGTATACCTGCACTGTCCCTCTACAGTGTAACACTCTACATTGTATAAACCATGCACTGTCCCTACATTACCTGCACTGTCCCTCTACCTGCACTGTACAGTGTATACCTGCACTGTACCTGTATACCTGCACTGTCCCCTACGTGTATACTGTCCCTCTACAGTGTATACCTGCACTGTCCCTACATTGTATACCTTGTATACCTGCACTGTCTCTACTCTACATTTGTAACTGTCTACCTGCACTGTCTCTACACATACCTTGTATACCTGCACTGTCTCTACATTGTATACCTGCACTGTCTCTACATTGTATACCTGCACTGTCCCTCTACATTGTATACCTGCACTGTCTCTACATTGTATACCTGCACTGTCCCTCTACATTGTATACCTGCACTGTCTCTACATTGTATACCTGCACTGTCTCTCTACATTGTATACCTGCACTGTCCCTCTACATTGTATACCTGCAGTGTGAGGGAGTATGAGGGAGTATGGGGCCAGTGTGAGAGATAAGGTGCAAAGAGTAATGGACCGGGAGATCGTTTATTTACACTGACTCCTCCCCATCCCTTAAATCTCCCCCAGAAGACAATATTTTCCCCCAAAAGAACTCAATCAACCCCAATTTTTCCCCCACCAATAACTCTAAAGTCACCCCCCCACACACACGAACAGTAAAATTACCCTAACAGAGTCTCGATTTTTTCCCTGTCACTTGTTTATTTATTTACGTCACTATGGCACCAACATTCCTGACTGGCACCTGACAGACGCCCCGTGACAATGTGGGAGGTCTTTTGTTTGTCACGCCTCTCTCTACTTTCTCCCCTGTAGCACTGACAGCGGGAGAGATGACATAAATAAGGTCACCTGAAGTTTAGACACATCAGCTTATTTCACCTGATGATTAAACACCCTAATGTTACCTTGGGGGGGGGAGGTTAGGTTAGGGTTCTTAATTATCAGGTGAAATAAGCTGGGGTGCCTATCTTCACGTGCTACAAAAGTGCAGGTCCATCAACACTCCACATAAACATCAACTTTCCACATAAACAAACATTCCTCTGAAACAAACACTCTACATAAACATTCCCCAAACATCAACATTCCACATAAACATTAACACACTAACTACAACAATTCTCAGTTTTCACACACACACGAACACAACATTCAGAGCAACATTTCTTCAGTGTTTTGCCTCGTAACTTATAACTCACTTTACATCTTGTTGAAATCTTTAGCGGCAGTTTTCAGTCTACATTTACACGAGACAGCCGTATTTTACACCTCTTTGCTTTTTATTTACTTTCTCGTTTACTGAATCATCCGTGTGTCGGTTACGCTTAAGTGGAATTTTAATATATTAGTCTTTCGAACGAGGAAATATTAGTTCGTACCAATAAAATATGGCTGTACTTTACTGGTCCCTCGTATGTCTAACAGCGATGCCAAATACTAGTTTATCCTCAGGCGTTTTGAAACTTCTCTGGATTACATTTTTGGTTGAGTAAATAATGTTTATAGTAAAAATAGAATAGTTATTATATTCGTGGTCCCTGAAAGAGGACTGATAAGAAGCACAAAACAAAAACATTACTTATACTCGTAGACTCTGAGACCTCTACCAACTCTGTCAAATACTCGTTTATCATGAGCCTTTTAAAAGTGTCTTCTTGAGTACGTCACACAAGAAGAGCTGCCTCAGGTGCTAATAATACCACTACCAAGACAACCCATCACATTTACCTAAACTTGTCCTCCATAAGATTAAAAATATCTCCCGCGCCTGGCGCACCTTCGCCAGCGAAGAGACGGACCGTGTATCTGGTGTGTTTATGTGACACCTCCGCCCCGCTTCTTGCTAATGGTGTGCGTGTCGTTGTTTACAGCTGATTAAATTTATGAAATTGTTTGTCGATATATTAGCATAGCAAAAATAATAAATTGGTAAGAGGAGTTGTATACAAATCATGGTATTCTAAAGTAAACAGTCTGAAGTGTGAGATGCCCCCAGACGCTGCCTTAATGCAATTCATATACACAAGTTTCCCGCTTCCTCGCCTAAAGTGCATATGCTCGCATTCGACGCCTTCGTACACTGCACCAGCTACCCATGACCAGTGACGTCACTGTGACGTCATGCCTAAAGCGAGCCTGGAGATAGTCGAGTATGTCTCTGCCAAGATCAAGATGGTGTAGTTGAGTTTTCTCGACCTGTTTGGCCTGAACTTGGTGAAAAAACCAACTCTCACATTACAGGAACTTTACTGTGAACTCATTATTATAACAAGTGTTTAGTAGTGCGAAGATGAAGTACTTGGCGGCGATTATCGTCGGTCCGAAGGATGTTCGTCCGAGAGCCAGTCAACCTGCCTCACTTACCGTAATAAATAAATGAACTGAAAATATTTAAACAAGAATTTTTTTCAGCATTTAGAACTATTTTTGCCAACTGCATCATAGTGATACATTGACGGTGAGTACAGTTACCTGTCCTCAACCACCACCACCATGCCCACCACAACCACCACCTCCTCCATCATCACAACCACTACCATCACCACACCCACCACCATCACTACCACCACCAATGTCACCATCAGTACCAGCACCACCATCCCAGCTGGAATAATAACTTGTTAGTAAACCCAACCGGACGAAATTAGGCGTGGTCGGCCAGTGACGTAACAGGCTGTGGGTGTGGTTGGCATCCCTCAATGGTGCTAATGTGGGCACCCCGCACCTCCACCCACACTCGCGTCCATCATCTATCCTCTCCACCCACCACCCACCCAGAAGCTACTATATGTCTTCTGCCTCAACACACCACCACCCACTCCCAACACCCACTCACTCCACCCACCTCCATCTCACTCCCCCCCCCCCCCCCCTCCCTAATTTACTCCCTAACGAGTTACATGTCTTTCAGTAATTACCTAACTAGACACACTCAGGTAATGCTAAATATCAAATTCCTCAGGTATTTTCACATTTACAAGCATAAGTAACACAGTCAGCTTCACGTATTTCACTCTTCTGTTTACAATAATTAATAAACGTCTTGTTAAGGTTTTTGTACTTTATTGTCGATGCTCTTTTGTTTCACTTTTCTCTCAGGATTTGATTTCCATTTATTCCCTGTTATCTATACTTGTGTTTATATCTCCTAGTGCTGCTGCTGTTATTGTTATTATGGTTATTGTTATTATGGTTATTGTTGTTATTGTTAGTTATTATTGTTATTATTATATTAGTCGTGTCCAGCCTATCACTCTCCTCTCTCTTTCGTTACTATGAGGTCACCATTTGACCTCTGCCACTAGCGATAGCGGAGTGCCAGGCCCCAGAGACGGGTCCTTGGCGCCCTAAATGGCTCTCTAGGGCGATGGAGGAGGCCGACATATAGGCCAGTGATAGTGGCTGGCACTGAGGGGTGTTACCGAGACGTGGCACTGAAGGTTGACATTGATGGGTGGCACTGAAGGTTGACACTGAGGGGTGGCACTGAAGGTTGACACTGAGGGGTGGCACTGAAGGTTGACACTGAGGGGTGGCACTGAAGGTTGACACTGAGGGGCGGCACTGAAGGTTGACACTGAGGGGTGGCACTGAAGGTTGACACTGAGGGTGGCACTGAAGGAGGGGTGGCACTGAAGGTTGACACTGAGGTGGCTGAGTTGACACTGAGGTGGCACTGAAGGTTGACATTGATGGGTGGCACTGAAGGTTGACACTGAGGGCGGCACTGAAGGTTGACACTGAGGTGGCACTGAGTTGACACTGAGGGTGGCACTGAAGGTTGACACAGAGGGTGGCACTGAAGGTTGTGGCACTGAAGGTTGACATTGATGGGTGGCACTGAAGGTTGACACTGAGGGTGGCACTGAAGGTTGACATTGATGGGTGGCACTGAGGTTGACACTGAGGGTGGCACTGAAGGTTGACATGATGATGGGTGGCACTGAAGGTTGACACTGAGGGTGGCACTGAAGGTTGACACTGAGGGTGGCACTGAAGGTTGACGCAGAGGGTGTGGCACTGAAGGTTGACACTGAGGGTGGCACTGAAGTTGACACTGAGGTGGCACTGAAGGTTGACACTGAGGGGTGGCACTGAAGGTTGACACTGAGGGGTGGCACTGAGTGGCACTGAAGGTTGACACAGAGGTGACTGAAGGTTGACACTGGTGTACTGAAGGTTGACATTGATGGGGTGGCACTGAAGGTTGACACTGAGGGTGGCACTGAAGACTGAGGGTTGACACTGAGAGGGTTGACACAGAGGGGTGGCACTGAAGGTTGACACTGAGGTGGCACTGAAGGTTGACACAGAGGGTGGCACTGAAGGTCGACACTGAGGGTGGCACTGAAGGTTGACACTGAGGGGTGGCACGAAGGTTGACACTGAGGTGGCACTGAAGGTTGACACTAGGGTGGCATTGAGGGGTGGCACTGAAGGGTGGCACTGAAGGCTGACACAAAGGGGTGGCATTGAAGGGTGGCACTGAAGGTTGACACTAAGGGGTGGCATTGAGGGGTGGCACTGAAGGGTGGCTGCATGACACTACATTCCATCCCGCCCAACTGTTTCCTATCTGACACGGTCCTCACACCCCAAAGTTAGCAAGTGGAAAAAAACAACAATAAATGATTTTCCACTGGACAAAATCATACCGCCTGTATTAATAAGGTGGACAAAATCTCGCTAACACAATACTAAATGGACAAAATCCTCTCCAAATGATTATCCCCGGACAAAATACTTCCCCAGTTTATTTCAATCGGACAAAACCTTCCCTACATCATCTTGTACAGAAAAAAAAAATCAAACCGGAATAAATGAAACATTTTCGAAGCATAGTATGAAACACACCGAGTCGAGATAAGTTTCGAATCAGCTTCATTTATAAACACATCCTCTTGACCACGTAAACACCATTTTCAGTCACAAACAAACATCTAACTACAAGTGACGTAGTTTCATACAGAGTTACAATAGCCAAGTGTTGAATGGCTATCGTAGATTACCCAACAGTTTATTTTGAAAGGTGAGTGTGGGTTTATTTTCTGGTGTACAGGAAGTGTCAGTCTGTTTGAGCGGCAGTGATCGTCAGTCTCTCAGTGGTATCAGCTGTTAATGAGAGCAGCTGACCACGAGAGCATTAGATGAATTCACCGATTATATCTTTTGGTGTGTGTGTGTGTGTGTGTGTGAGGGGGTGTCTGGTAGTAAGTGTACATTGGCCAAGTAATAAAGAGAGGAGGGAAGGAGGAGGAGGAGGAAGAGGAGTAGGATGAGGAAGAAGAGAAGGAAGAGGTAGGGTAAGACAAGTTATAACTCAATCTTCACTACCACCCTTCTTGCTCCTGGTGGTGGCGCTGGTGGAGGTTGGAACACACACACTATTTTTAACCCCAGCAGCGTCTCTCTCACCATATATAGCACAAACTCTTACCTACACCTGTTAACTCACCTTCCCTACCTCACGTTAAGAAGGTAATTTGGCTTCACCTAGAGTCACCCAATACCTGAAGGCGACTATATTTCAGGTTGTTGGGACACCTCCAGTTACTACCTACCTGAGAGTCGGTCATTGCTTCTTCAGGAGGTAGTGGGTTCTCTCTGGCAGGAGGATCTTAGGTAAAAATGACCCTTAAAACCCCTATATTGACGAAGGATACAGATACTGAAGGAGGATTTGAGAACTTACGGATTCTTCAAACAAATTTTTCTAATTTTACTTCGCGTCTCACTCAGATCTTGGCGAGGAGGAAACACGAAAGCTATAAACGTCACCCACATGGAAAACACTTAACCAAGGGGCCACATCTACCTCAACAACAAACCAATTCAAGGATTAACTGTTTAGCTCAATAAAACCATTAAACAAAATATTCTTCAAAACACGAGATCAAGTTTTTTTTTAGAGTTTCCCAGGTAAAGATCCTTAACGTCTCCTAGGTTAAAATCGCCTTAGTACCTGGAGACATGAGGACGTATCTAAGTGGTTAACGTTAAGCTAGTATCTAAGTGGTTAACGTTGAGCTAGTATCTAAGTGGTTAACGTTAAGCTAGTATCTAAGTGGTTAACGTTAAGCTAGTATCTAAGTGGTTAACGTTAAGCTAGTATCTAAGTGGTTAACGTTAAGCTAGTATCTAAGTGGTTAACGTTAAGCTAGTATCTAAGTGGCTAACGTTAAGCTAGTATCTAAGTGGTTAACGTTAAGCTAGTATCTAAGTGGCTAACGTTAAGCTAGTATCTAAGTGGCTAACGTTAAACTAGTATTAAGTGGCTAACGTTAAGCTAGTATCTAAGTGGTTAACGTTAAGCTAGTATCTAAGTGGTTAACGTTAAGCTAGTATCTAAGTGGCTAACGTTAAGCTAGTATCTAAGTGGCTAACGTTAAGCTAGTATCTAAGTGGCTAACGTTAAACTAGTATTAAGTGGCTAGCGTTAAGCTAGTATCTAAGTGGCTAACGTTAAGCTAGTATCTAAGTGGCTAACGTTAAGCTAGTATCTAAGTGGTTAACGTTAAGCTAGTATCTAAGTGGCTAACGTTAAACTAGTATTAAGTGGCTAGCGTTAAGCTAGTATCTAAGTGGCTAACGTTAAGCTAGTATTAAGTGGCTAACGTTAAGCTAGTATCTAAGTGGTTAACGTTAAGCTAGTATCTAAGTGGCTAAGGTTAAACTAGTATTAAGTGGCTAAAGTTAAGCTAGTATCTAAGTGGCTAACGTTAAGCTAAATCAACAATATAATCTCTCCCCCTCTCCACACTCCACAACCTATCACTAACTTTACTCTCTCTTCTTATCTTCCTACTTCATCATCTTCCCATCTATCTCCCCACCTACACGGTAACTTCCTTACTTCTGCTCATATGTTCAGTACCTCTCTCCTTCTCCCCAGTGCCTCTCTCCTTCTCCCCAGTGCCTCTCCCCATCTCCCCAGTGCCTCTCTCCTTCTCCCAGTGCCTCCCCATCTCCCAGTGCTCCTCCTCCCAGTGCTCTCCCTCCCCATCTCCCCAGTGCTCTCCTTCTCCCCCAGTGCCTCTCTCTCCTTCTCCCCAGTGCCTCTCCTTCTCCCCAGTACCTCTCCCCATCTCCCCAGCGCCCCCTCCTTCTCCCCAGTGCCCTCCTTCCCCTAAGTGCCTCCATCTCCCCAGTGCTCCCTCCTTCTCCCCCAGTGCCTCTCCTTCTCCCCCAGTGCTCCTCCCCATCTCCCCAGTGCCTCTCTCCTTCTCCCTAGTGCCTCCCATCTCCCCAGTGCTCCTCCTTCTCCCAGTGCCTCTCCCCCAGTGCCTCTCCCCATCTCCCCAGTGCCCTCTCTCCTTTCTCCCTAGTGCCCTCTCCCCCATCTCTCCCCCAGTGCTCCTCTCTCCATCTCCCCAGTGCCTCCCTCCCCAGTGCCTCTCCCATCCTCCCCAGTGCTCCTCTCTCTCCTTCTCCCCCAGTGCCTCTCCCTCCCCAAAGCTCTCCCCATCTCCCCCAGTGCCTCTCCTTCTCCCCAGTACCTCTCCCCATCTCCCCAGTGCCTCTCCTTCTTCCCCAGTGCCTCCCCCATCTCCCAGTGCCTCTCCTCCCCAGTGCCTCTCCCCATCTCCCCAGTGCCTCTCCTTCTCCCTCAGTACCTCTCCCATCCTCCCCCAGTGCTCCTCTCCCCCAGCACTCTCCATCTCCCCAGTGCCCTCTCCTTCTCCCCCAGTGCTCTCCCCATCTCCCCAGTGCCCCTCCCTCCCCCAGTACCTCCTCCCCCATCTCCCCAGTGCTCCCTCTCCTTCTCCCCAGTGCTCCTCCCATCTCCCCCAGTGCTCCTCTCCCCATCCCCAGTGCCTCTCTCCTCCCCCAGTACCTCTCCCCCATCTCCCCCAGTGCCTCCCCATCTCCCAGTACCTCTCTCCTTCTCCCCAGTGCCTCTCTCCTTCTCCCCAGTGCCTCTCCCCATCTCCCCAGTGCCTCTCTCCTCCCCAGTACCTCTCCCCATCTCCCCAGTGCCTCTCTCCTTCTCCCCAGTACCTCTCCCCACGAACATCAAGAAGGACGAGAGGGGACGTACACCCCTGACACATTGTTTACAAATACGTGTCGTGTTTACCTTAGGGCGTGTACCGGCAGTCCACCACCCCCCTCCACCCTCCCTCACCTCTGCCATCCGGAAACAGAAGCAATAATTACAGGTGTGGAGTGAGGAATATAGTGTAGGGAGTTAATTACAGGTGTGGAGTGAGGAATATAGTGTAGGGAGCTAATTACAGGTGTAGATTGAAGTGTATAGTGAAGGTGTATGGAAAGGTAATTTGGTGATATGATTTTGAGATAGCATTTTGATTACTGATTCAGGTGTTGGTATTACAGGTATGGTAAACACAAGCCCACACACACACGCGCGCACACACATCTCCCATACTCTACTCCTTTACTCCCTACATAAACAAACTCCCCCTCATTTCCCTTCCCTACAGGTAAGAGTGATAGAGGGACAGGTGAGAGGGAGGTGTAGGCTACCTCTCCTCCTCCTCCTCCCGACGCTGGTATTAAAATACTTGTAGTTTGACTCATGACTCTCCTTGTAGCTTATCTCCTTATATGTTTAAACTTGTCTGCTTCATCTGTCGCCACTCCTGTCTTTCTCTTCCACCCCCTCTGTCTTCCTCTGCCATCCCCCGTGTCTTCTTCCTTCCTCTGCCTGCTCCTGCCACCCCTCTGCCACCCTCTACTATCATCCTGCCATCATCTCTGTCACTTCCTCTGCCACCGCAGTGTTAAGCGCCAATACACGCAAAAGGAGAGGGGGAAGTTCGTCTGGCGTATAGGGGTTCTCCATCTGGCTCTCCTCCACTCCTACTAGGGCATAATCCCAAGACGAAAAATCCAAGATATTGTCCCACTGAACAAAATTCCAGTAAATACCAACTTCAACACTAAAATAATACTTCGGAAATAACAATAAATAGCAATACATTGTTATCAGTTTACATACGCATGCGCAGTTAGTGGAAAATGCCACCAATATAAATACGGACTCGGCGGAACACTTTGTAACCTAAAAGTTAAACCCGTAGTTAACGGTGACTAGAACACCAACATGGCAAGCACTCATGGTAGGTCGCTTTCTTAATATAAACTCGATAATATATTCACCTTCTCTTAAATCGAATCTCAAATACGATAAATATATCAAACTCCGGCTTCACATTCTTCTGTGATTAGTTTATAACTTGTTTCCCATAACTGACAGTGAGGGACGCTGTTGCTGGCGGATAACAGACCCAGTAATATTCTTTCGTTATTTAAATCGTTGTTTAATGTGTTCCAATAGTTAAAGAGAAATTAACACGTAAATCTTTGGGAGAATTTACCCCATGTACTGTAGGCGGGACACGAGGTTGTTCTAAAGTGCTGACGCCGCCTGTACAGATGATGACGTTGATGGTTTAACGTGATGCTGGCGCGCGCACACACACTGTATACGGTGGATATACAGTATACAGGAGGTGTCTGTCTGCCTTTCATACACCACGCGCGCTAGGCCAACTCGTCGGCTGAGTGACGTCTCAAGAAGCACTTAATCATACATAAGGCGATTGTTGCCATTAATCGTTTTCGTCGTACTGCTGCCGTTAAAGATTCTGAGTGCAAGTTGGTTGTGTGAAATGTCAACCCAACTGAGGTTCTCCGAGTGAAGGAATTCTCTCAACTGCTTGCTAGAAACCCATTAGCCGAGTGAAGCCTTGAGCTGGTCATCAGTTTCCGAGTGCAAGGATTTATCCCACTATGTTTGGGTGGAGTTCCTCTGTTAATTACGCCTCCAACAGCGCCCATACTCTGAGTGCAAGAAATATCTTCACTGTCGCGAGAAGTTTGGCAAGGGAAGTTTTACAGCTAATTTACTTATGGGTATAATCCACGGGGGACGCCAAGCAGGCACACGAGCACACATGCCAACACCAGGGTATACACTTCATCAAAGCACACCATACACTTCACTTTTGCGACACACCCTTGCCACCACTACCACACTCAAACATTTGTATCAAGATATTTGTAGAAACACACTAGTATGATATATTAACAATACACATCTTTACACTTACAACACGCATACGCACTTATAAGACACCCTTACTCGGGCCTAGACGCACATCCAAACAAACACACACACACACACGTGCCACGTAATGTAAACAACGGGGGTACATATTTTCCAGCGAGGAGAAAACATAAACCAACGCGTCAGGGAGGAGGAATGTTGGCAGGGGTTGGGAAGCTGCTCCGGCGATTATAGCGAGAGATTATCGTAGTTTTTGACTCGTACTGTTACTAATTCTATCTCTAATCTGACTTATCTCCCAGTGCATCAATTATACGGTGAATTATCTAACTTATACATCAAAGCTTTCCAGTTATGCTTGAAATTGCTTTCCTTCTAGTTATGATAAAATCAACGTCAATCCAAATGGAAATAATCCTTTAAAGGCTTCTTGAGCTATCCTTACTGTTCGCCATTGTTTATTTCTACACAGTTTTGTCCATGCTGAATCAATGTAAACGTGAAAGAAGAATTCTGAATATATATCTATCTACCTCGAACTGGTAATAGTAGACAGACATATAACATCAACACAACACTTCCACCGAGATGTCGTGAGAGAATTTGTCAAGTTACAGGTACAATGTTGTGGTGAGGTACTGGATGGCTCGCTGCCCTCCCTCCATCTAGGTCCAGTGTTGTCATTATTTGTTCCTCGTAAAAATGAAGATAAAATATGTGTCTTTCATTTACATTTTCCATAACACCAATGTCGAAATTACACACTATAGCAAAATTAAATAAGTTCACTTCATATACTGTAATTATGAGACAATCAAACCAAACAATCTTTTAGAAAATAATATCTGTTCGTTTAATTAGTTTCGTCAGTGTGTTCAATTAAGCAGCAAACTTGGGCGTCGTTGCATAAAATCATCTGTTGGATAATATTCTCAAGTCTGTGATTAAGGAAGAAAACTGACAGGCGGACTTGTAAAAATTCTGACCAAGAGTATCACAGTATCATCACTCAGCCACCAACCTCGACGATAGTTACCACAACAGACCACACAAACATAATATATCCAGGAGTTAGTTTAATATGTAACTACCCTTTTGAGTACCTCAGAATTTGTCGTAGAAGAGCTATCCTTCGGCAGTTAACATACGGCAGACGAACACAGGCCTTCAGGAGTCGCGATGACCAAAAGAAGTTATCGAATAATTGGTTCAGGAGCGTCAGTGGGTGGTATTTTTGCTTTGCATAATTAAACAAAATGATAAGTATTCATCTATTTTCATTATTCCCATTGCTTATCATTTATAAACTGAATAACAGCAAGGAAGTAAGTCATATTGCTAGCAGCCACACGGTCCACACCGGGCAGATGTAAATTGAAAATATAAAACGTGTTCCGTCTGTTACAGCACCACCCAGCGTCACCACGGTGGAGCAGGATTTTGACCCCCACTCTTTGCATGTAATGGTGTTGCCGCCCCCAGCAAAATCTGAAATGACGCCCCTGACTGACGTCTAATAGGATTCATGTCTCAAGAACTGGTGAGAAATGCAAGTAATCTTCACCAAATGACTAAAAAACAAGAATGTATTTCAATTCGTGAAAGATGCGAGGAAGAAGAAATATGAATAATGAAGTAAAAGAAACAGACGAAATTGTCCGTAGATAAAAAAAAACGTTTCTCGGGACATGAACGTTGCCAGTAAGGAAGAGTGATGACTTCCTCGAGTGAGTTGACATGGTCGAGGCGTCAACTGGTACCCGGGAGGCGGAGGTGCTGTACATCATAGTGAACTCTACCTGGGAGATTTTAACCACAACCACCGCCCTCATCCTCCCCTCGAGTGTGGGAGAGTGAAGGGGTGCTGGAGGAGGTAACAACGAAGGGGAGAAAGTGTGGGCGAGGAAGTGAGGTGTGGAGGAGACAGAGAGGTTGTGGGGAGAGAACCGGGGCGTGAAGGAGGGACTGATTGAGTGCAGGAGGGGGGGCGAGGGCGTGAAGAAGGGAGTGAGGGTGTGGGGGCCTAGAGGGGGGCTAAGGGCGTAGAGGAGGGGGCGAGGACGTAGAGGAGGGGCGAGGGCGTGGGGGAGGAGGCGAGGGCGTGGGGGGAGGAGGCGTGGGGAGGGGCGGGGGGAAGGGGCGCGGGGGAGGGGGGAGGGCGAGGGAGCAAGGGCGGGGAGGGGGAGGGGATGGAGGCGAGGGCGTGGGAGAGGGGGCGAGGGGGAGGGGGGCGAGGGCATGGGGGAGGGTTGAGCGTTGTAGGCTATCATCATCACATCATCTACCTGGTTGACAGGACTAATGAAGAAGGGCAAAATACACTTACCTGTGTGTTGTTGAATTATAAGGCGAGACACAGGTGTTTGACAAGCCTACGGGGAGTACCACACGCGCGTGACTGTGTGTGTGTGTGTGTGTGTGTGTGTGTGTATACAAATTAATTAATACCCAGAAATCTTTCCACGATCTCTACCGCCTAACATCCCCACAAACTCACTCAGTATTACAGAAACTGGCTCACGCAGGTACAAAACTTATGCTTTACTGCACCCTGTCGCCACTTAATCACCGAGGGGCAGGTGGGCTGACTCTTCCACCTCACCTCACACCCCAGGTAGAGGCGAGTCTACACACACACGGAGCAAAAATCGAGTGAGATACCCAGCCGCGCCACGCACACACCTTTACTCATTACTGACGTCAGCCAGCCTTTAAAGGGTGTTTTTATTTTGGGTTTGATTAGCCCTGACTCTCGCCACCTCCTGGTAATGATTACTTCCCGATCACAGGTATAAACACGAACACTACTGTACATTTATTTGTTTTTACACTAAATTTACGTTAAGTTGTGTCTTTTTACTACAGATTTACGTTTTACAGAGGATTTACGTGTTTTTTACTGGAGATTTACGTGTTTTTTACTAATTTTAACTCACTCTCACTGTCCATAACTAACTAGTGATAATAATTAATTACTGTTCACTGATATAAAGACTCACAGGCAGGCAGAGTTTGTTATCGTTTTGAGAATCGAGCAATGATTTTCCTCTCAATTTTGGTGAGATGATTTAGTGTAGCTGATGGTACTGATTTAAGAGCTGAATTACGACATGTTTACCCCGTCGTGGAGTTCATTGGTGCCAACACTAAGGAAAACCCACAGCCAGACCAGGGGGGACAAATTTAAGGTACCGTCGCTTGCACTTACATCTGGTACAGCGGCAGGCGCGTTTTGTGAGATGTGGCACCACTGTGTTTGTTTACATCATATTAAAACTCCCGGAATGAAACCTCGCAATAGTACCTTAAGTTTGGTGGGAAGTGAAGGTATTGAGTTAAGAGTCTCAGTATAATTTTGGTGCTGTTGTTTTATGCGGTTTTTTTTGTGTGTGTGTGTGTGTGTGTGTGTGTTTTATCTTAAGTCAGTTATATGCATATTCAAATCTTCACTTACGAAGAATATTCATCATAAGAATCTTTATAAAGCTGGACAGTAGTGTAGAGCCTCCGCCATTAGTAACCTTAAAAAAGAAAACATTAAGATATTCACTGAACCTTTTTAACACTCGCGACGGATTCCGTCATAAGAGTATATGTTTATTACAGGAACTGCGTGACGTTCTACTCCGCCAGGCAGCCCGCACTAACGCAGCTATGAGACGATTTTGGACATTCTTGTTATAGCATTCTCATGGCCCGTAAAGTTAATGTAATATTTACTCCGTTATTAACTCGGTGTATGACCAAAGTGTTAGTTACGGAGGACTTGGAGAGAGAAGAGTTTAGCTTCCAAGGAGGACCAGATAGGAGAGAACGTGATGGAGAGCCTTAAGTTATGTCAGTAAAAGGTTCATCGACATTATATTGTAAGTTGATTCCAACGTCAGTCTGTTATGTTTTCTAAAAGTCTGTCTCATCCTAAGTAGACAGAACTCATCACACCAGGTTCCAGTGTTCTATCGGGGTCGTCTCCAGACACACACTATACTCACCGCTTCTATTCTTAACTGCCTAAGAGTTTCATTTTTTGTTCGCCAGTTTATGTATACTTTGGCTCTTTCCCTGGACGACAAAGTTGGCAGGTGAGGCTGGCGGTAAAAGACTTGTGCTAGTTGGCACCGGCAGTGTACACATCCTCCACACCTGTACTTAATTAGTTCAGGTGTTCCTCTTTAAACATACACATACCATAACATAGTGAACAGTTTATATCTGTAGAACATCCTTCTCTGGAGAGTTTTGTCCTATACGTTACTTAACCTCCGCCAATTCACATCATTCTGTTTCAAATGTCTTCAATCTCTGGCAAGGGGGGGCGAGGGGGAGGATGTCTCGGGGAATAGGTTGGACAAGACGCGTTTGATCTCTCCCGGAGCTGACTGTGAATAACCTAAACCTTCTGTATAACGTAACGTCACACCTGAGTATAGGAGGTATCATAAAGCATACCGGTGTTGAACGTCATCTTCTCTCAGTTGGTCAGATATGAAGGGAACGGAAGCCAAGATGTTGTTACCTACAGCGACTGATAGGACGAAATCAACTTGCATAACGTTCCTTTAGTCCAAACAAAGTCTATAACACAATCTATAACACAACCTATAACATAACCTATAGATTCTCACACACACATTAAAGAAAACAATAACAACACATAGTATGGGAAGATAACTTTGATCAGACTCTCACTCGTCTTGTGAGGGACACTGCGAAAAAACATCTATAATCCCACATTTAACTTTAAAACTGTTTCTAGATTTAACCTATTTCTATATATCGTTATTCACATATGTAAACTGTTTATATAAATGCTATAGATGTTTACTTATGGAGAATTATGCGGATTTTCTTTAAGACGATTTATTTATTTATCTTTCGTGCAGTTTTGTAGAGTGGAGGAAAGTGATATGTCTGTGTGTCTGGATCTTAATCGTCATCTTCAAGGGTCTAGTGTTAGAACTGGAGCACTCTGGAGAACACCCCTCAACCAGCCAACCCAAGCAGAGGTGTGAGGCTGTGTTGGTGTATGACTGACACCTCTGATACTGTCAAGGAGTAGGAAAATGATGAGGAAAACATGGAGGAGGAGGAGGAAGGTGAGGAGAGAGAGGAAGAAGGTAGGTGGTGTGTTTAAGAGGGGGGGGGAGGGGTGTCGTGGTAAACTTGATAACGTGATCTTCACCACACCTCCCCGGCCCTTACCACTCCTCCCCAGCCCTCACCACTCCACCCCAGCCCTCACCACTCCACCCCAGCCCTCACCACTCCTCCCCAGCCCTCACCACTCCACCCCAGCCCTCACCACTCCACCCCAGCCCTCACCACTCCTTCCCTTTTCTACAACAAGTTCACCCTGATAATATTAACACGCTCTTGGACTCTCAATGACATTATCCCCGCACCCATGACGTTACAAAACCTCTTGATAATTAAAGAAGGAACAGAGGTCTGCGAGTTATGGTCTCCAGGTCCGTCGTTCAGCAGTTTGTGTTGTCAGTTCTTGTATAACCCTCCACCGATGTGTTGTGTTCCCTGCACGACGTCCGGTGTGTTGCGATGACCTCTCTCTACTGTTTCACCAACTCCTGACCTCATCATGCCTCCTCTCCCTTCCCTCTCCACCCCTCACCATCTCTTCATGCCCCCTCTCCCTTCCCTCTCCACCATCTCCTCCTCATGTCTCCTCTCCCTTCCCTCTCCACCCCTAAACTCCCTGCATGGTATTTTGCCGGTGGCTCTCCATATAGGTCACGCCCCTCTCCCTCCGACACCCTACCTCACCCTCTCACATCCCTCCAGCCCGGGTGTCTGGCGCAAGAGGTGTATATGAGGGGAGGAGGAAGAGGGGGAGGGGCATGAGGGTGGGGGGGGGGGCGAGGAAGGGAGAAGTGCGTGGTGGGGAGGAAGTGGGCGCGGGTATATATTGTAGGGTCACAGGTAGGGCCGCGCCTCTGTAGCCCATCGAGTACAGGAGACAGGAGCCATGGTGAGTAAGAGTGTATGGCGGGCGGCCGGGAGCTACCACCCAACACCAACGAGTTCCCGAGTACATAGTTCTTCGTGTTTATAGATTCACCTACAAAAAGACTGTGTGTTGATGCTTCTGGTGATCCGTGTGCTGGTAATTGTTCTCTTTATGGTGATCTTGAGAGGTTCCATGACTCTTTGTACTAGTGACTCAGTTCTGGTGAGCTAAAGTGCTGTACGAGGAAATTTTGACACGGGATTTTGTTCATCTTGGTGAAAATCTACTCAAGAATTCGCCTGCTATTCAGAACAACCGTATTTAAAAAGTTTACTAAGAAATATACTATAATTTCCTCCTTCTTGCTCAACACAGTAACCAAAAACAGGCGACTCTCCTATGAACGAAGTGTAGCAGATCCACGGCTCCAGATCCTCGACTTGGGATGAGGAGGATGTAGGAACCAATATCCTAAATCATCATAACTTCCTACAATGATTTACACCCTAACTGGAAGTATGAGAACGGATTTGTTGAACCGATATAGGACATAGATGGTGACAAGAACAATATCGAAATACTTCTGAGATTTATCGTAATAAGATATGATTTCTTGTATCACTGTATATTTCCTGAGAAGTCCAACCCTGGTCGACGATATACCTGCATAACTCGTCCACTGCCTGATCTTCTAGGGGGATTATGGCGTGTTATTAGTGTATGGATAAACTGCATCAACTTCTTCTGTGTATTTGATCACTGTCCCACCACGACAAACTCGTCCAAGCATAAGACGTATTTTGAAAGTCTTTAATGCTGTATGGTTTGACTGGTGGTCCGTGTGTATCTGATTTAGCTACAGTGAATGTGTATTATCAGTCACTAATATACTAAGACCAACTGTGTACTGTGGTCGTTTATATACTAGCGTGCAACGGCCACCTGGATATAACAATCACATATGTATAACAGCATTTAACGTAAAACTCTTTGAGGAGTGAAGGATAGGTTAGGTTTTGAAGTAGACGTGAAAATAAACCAATTAATAACGACGCAAAAGTGACGCAATCAAAGAAAAACATTTAATACGACCATTAATTTACTATATAAAAATTATCTTACATTAAATTGCTCAGCATGTTTAGCGTTATTAATTAGAACAATCATTACGTGAAAACAAACCCATAATATTCGCCAAACCTTAAAAAATACAACAGGTATCGATAAATATATAGTTCCTCCGCGTTTTCTCTTACCATAAAAGAAAACGCAACTTTCGAGGATAAGCGAACCTATTGTTACCCAGTCCCTACAATTTTTTGTTGAACGGAAATTATATATGACATATGTGTCGTAGTATAAAGACAAATTTGGGGTAATGTTATTTTGATAATTCAGATACGTTATTGTCGGAGTATTCTTTCCAGAGGCGTGACCGACCGCCCAAGCAACTAACGAGTCGATCAGTGGCGAAGATGATAAAAGTAAAAAAAAAAAAAAAGTAAAGTATATACGTTCAATATCTCGTTTTTATTTATTTGCCAGGAATATGCGGTAACAACGGATTGTATCGGAAATGTTACATCGTTGACTTAACTGCACAAGCAAATGGAATTGAACAATCAGTTTAACCAGATGACACTCAAATCGTATAAAAAAATATTTTCTTTCACAACAACAACAAAATCCAACTTTTATGGAAAAATACATTCTTAAGCTTTTAGTAATGAATAAATACGGGTTCCAGGTAATCTCTTAGACACCCCTGCACTGACCAGGAGCAAGCAGCTGTAACCTCCTCCTCCGCCGCCAGGTGATGAGCATGTCCAAAATATTCCTCGGCTAATTTAGGGTTCCGGACCAGGTTAACCCCGACCCCTGCCAGCCGTACCCAGTGTGACGTCTCCTCCCTCCCTTTTTGCCCCCCTCCACCTCCTCCTATACCACCTGGCCCCCATACCCTTCTGGCCCCCTCCTGATCTATTCTGATCTATACCTTCTGTGGCCCCTCCTGACCTCCTGCCTTCTGTGGCCCCCTCCTGACCTATACTGTTTCCCTCCTGACCCATACCTTCTGTGCCCCCTCCCTGACTTTTATCTTCTGTACCAGGAAAGTATGGGTGGCAGAAGGTGTGGTAGGGGGCGGGGTGGCAAGAGGAATGGAAGTGGTTGGCTGGGTGGCAGAGAGCGTGATTATGGGTAGATGCGTGGCATGAGGTGTGGGTGGATGTGTGGCAGGGGGCGTGATTATGGATAGGTGGGTGGCAGGTGTGGGCGGCTGGAAGGCAGAGGGCGTGATTATGGGTAAATGGATGGCAGGAGGTGTGAGCGGCTATGTGGCAGGGGTCGTGGGCGGCTGGGTGGCAGGGGGCGTGATTATGGGTAGATGGGTGGCAGAAAGTGTGGGCGGCTGTGTAGCTTGGAAGGGAGAAGGGGGAGGGGTTGATTGGCATAAGGGATGGATGTGGGTGGCGGGAGGGGTAGGAATGGGCGGATGGGTGGTATAGGGGGCGTGGTTATGGACCTCCTCAGACCGCTAAATTTAACCCAACCGGAAAATTTCGAAGGCAAGACACTCCCTCTTATGGTGCCTTGTGGGGTTGGGGGAGGGGGGGCTGAGAGGGGAGAAGAGGGGTAAGGGCAGATGAGGAGGAAGTGAGAAGGGGTATAAGGGAGACACGAGAAACAGATGACATGCTCCCCCCTGTGTATGTGTGTCACGGGGGCTCAAAGCGACTTACGATAGGGTGGGATCAGATAAAACACACCTCCCCCAGGTTAAATATGCGTGCACCATGTAGGTAGGGGAGGGAGGTGGGGGAAGGGGGGGGTAGGGAGGTGAGGGAGGAAGGTATCGTGTATCACCCACCACCACCACCACCCTACGTCTCACCTTTCACTGCTTTGGTTTGGTCCCGTCATATTTGGTTCGCTCAATGCCTCATTATGTCAATGGTATATTACACACATTTACATATATTAAATAACATCTTTCACGACGCGTTGTACTGTTCCACCACAAGGCTCTTTCAATAAGTAAAAGCACGATAAGGATAAGCGAATGTATAACACTATCCCACAGTACGAAAATTATATAAACAAAATAAATCTATTTATATACGATAACTTAAAGATGTGATGTTACAATAATGATACAAAAATAATCATATGTTGGTAAAATCGTAAAGTAAGGAATAGTGGGATAAAACATTAAGTTGCAAAAGACGAAAGGAATTATGCAACACTAGAGGTCAACTTTCTGTGTTTGTTGATGGTGACTGTGTGTGTCTTTCCCAGACGGACGAGAAGAAGGTAAAGAAGAAGAAGAAGGTGAAGGAGGAGGAGCCCGCCCCCGCCCCAGAGCCAGAGCCAGAACCTCCCGCACCGGCCCCAACACCCACCGTCACTCCTGCCTCCTCCAAACCCTCCTCCAGGAAGACATCGTCGAGGAAAGCTAAGAAGACCGGCTCTAATGTCTTCGATATGTTCACCCAGCGGCAGGTGGCCGAGTTCAAGGAAGGCTTCCAGATGATGGACAAGGATAAGGACGGCATCATCGGCAAAAGTGATCTGCGTCAGGTAACTACTGTAGAGGAGGATACTATGGGATCTCACTTGTAATAATTATGTTACATGATAGGATTCACTCCAGTCTCACCCTCTTCTTCCTTAAATCATTGCGCCATTATTCTCTTCCTACCCTTCGCTCTCTCTCACCCACACCTGCACTCAACTCACCCACACCTGCACTCAACTCACCCACACCTGCACTCTCCCCGTCACAGGTGTTCGACGAGGTGGGAAGGATCGCGACAGACAAGGAACTAGATGACATGTTGGCTGAGACTCCCAACCCAATCAACTTTACCATGTTGCTCCAGATGTTCGCCGAGAGAAACACAGGAGAGTCAGATGATGACGACGTTGTGGCCGCCGCCTTCAACGCCTTCAGCAAGGATGGATGGATCGATGGTGACATGTGAGGAGATAGTGATTTTCTTGTTTTCTCTCTCTTAGGGCTGGGATGAGGTGTTGACGGGGGATAGAGGGGGGGAGGAGGGTAGAGGGGGAGGGGGGGAGGGGGAGGGAGGTGTGGAGGAGGGGAGGGAGAGAGGGTGGAGGGGGGAGATAGGTTGGAAGGAGGGAGGGTCTAAAACATATTTACATTCCGGTTGCTTCGTCCACTATCACAATGGCCTTACACAACTCTCTATTCTTTGACAGGTTCCGCCACGCCCTGATGACCTGGGGAGACAAGTACTCGGTCCAGGAAGTTGACGATGCGTTTGACCAGTTCGAGATGGATGACCAAGGCTTCATTGATACGGCCGCTATCATCCAACTACTGACGGGTGCCAAGAGTGATATGGATAATGAGGCCGAGGCAGTGTGAGGTTAGTGTGATATAGCACAGGTGTGAGGCTAGTGTGATATAGCACAGGTGTGAGGCTAGTGTGATAAAGAGCAAAAACCTCATTCTTATTTTTGTTCTCAAGTTTACTTCGACTATAAAATTGAATCATTCCTTTCCAGGTTGACTATTGACCACTTTCACAACGAATGGGCGTGGTGTAAACTTGCAACCTTCACCCTTATTGGTCAGAGGCAACTCTTCGTCGCTTGTGGGAGGGGTCAAACACTCCCTCTTACTTGTTCATTGGTCCCTTCAACCCTTGTGTCGTTCCAGTTCACGTTAAGGAGACAGGGACAGTACAGTATCTCCATGATCTCTCGCTCCAACGAAGACGATATAAACCCCATCATCACATAAGCCTCTTGTCCCTCCTTATTTTTATATCCCCCTAAACCTCACTTTTCTTCGTAAAAAAAAATTTCTGTTTATTATTTTGTAGGAGATTCTTGCGTGTCAATTCCATGCAACAAGATCACAGCCCTCGGTAAGGCAGCTCACATGTTCTAGGGAGTATCGGATCGCGTGTATACTGTATATCCATATGGGCACAAAAACAAAACAAAACAGAGACCAGATGGTTAACAAGAGGCAGACAAATGGCTAGAGAGGACAGTGAAGGATGAAGCTGGGCTCACTTTACCTCTCGGAATTCCTCGCCTCACTGTTGTCACTCACTGCGGGGCTCAATCACTGTCACGCTCACTAAGGGGGCTCAGGTAGACGGCGCCACATTAATAAATCTTCTTACAGCTGAAGTTGTCGATAGTACCTTCTGAGTCTTGAGCCATTTGTGCACGTCTGTCGTAAAAAAATAAACATAATAAAAATGTTATTGTTTTCATTTATACCAACTATAAATAAAAGAAATAAAAGGGAACTTTGAGGCAACAGGCTGAACGAATCACCGACCGTTGTCCACAAAACAACATATCGCTGAAATTTTCAATAATTCAGAAACTATGGAAATCTTTGATAAAAATATTAATTGTGCATATGAAGGTTGATAGAACAGGCGGCGGGAAATAATATCTATATAGTTTCCTTCTGTGTAAGTGTACTGTGCAGCGCACACAATGCAATCAGGTCTTGTTTGACGTCATTTGCCTTGACGCCATCAATTTTAAAATCATGAATTTCCGTGTTTAAGCTACACTCAGTTGTTTAAGAACTAAATTGAGTGAGAAAACTTTAGGCTTCATTTTAGGGTTTAACCAATAGCCTCCTCTACCATTATATCCTATCTAGAAAATACACAATAATAAGAAAAAAATATAAATTCAACTAACAAAAAATCGACTCCTGACGCCATCTAGACCCTCTGGAGGTGTGGACAAGGAACTTGTGGGGTTCAAGATATTTGTGTTCACACTCAGGATGGGGTGGAGAAAGGAAACTCACGATGTGCTCTCTATATACATGTTGTATTGGATATACAATGCAGCTTGGTGCTGGGAAGGCAGCATGGTTACAAGCATGATGTAGAGAGAGCTGGTTGGTGAGGATGCTCAGAGAAGTACAGCTTGTGGGTCGCCATGCTCGCCGGCGGGAGCGAGGACCGCCAGGCAGGCGGAGGAGGAGGGCCGCCGGGCAGCGGCGGAGGAGGATGAGGTGTTGCTGGCTGGTTGGTGTCGGTAGAAAGAGAGAGATCACCACGAGGTCAGGTCTTAAATAGAGGGGGGTTGGCGTGGCTTAGTAGTTGACCCCCGCTCCGTGATGTATGGCGGCGCTGGTTGACCTAGACCACGAGGCATACACTGGGGAATTGGTGGGGTCGGTTACTCAGCGACAAACAGCGTTTGTAGGGGAGAAATCCACTACAATACTCCCCCTTCCCTCCAGGCGGTGTAGGAGACTTGTTGTCTGCAGAGTTGCTTAGCACATGTGAGGCAGAACGGGCGGTGCATGCCTCATGTGAGACAACGGCGATGGCGTGGATGAGCCGGTCGCTGAATACAACTGTCTAGATACACACTATCTGTGGGAGAAGAGAGGGAGAAAAAGGGTGTGTGGAGGCGATGAATGTTGTGCTTCCCTCATGGCAGGTACAGAGTCGTCAGATGCGCCTGCTGGGGTGTGTGGGCCTGGGTCAGGAGCAGGGGCTGCGTCAGCAGAAGCAGATGAGGGCTCGTGACAGCAGCAGGGTCCACGACAGCAGCAGGGTGCAGGACATTAGCAGGGAGTACCTGAGGGAGAAAAGAGGGGTGTGTGGGTCCGCACTCAGGAACAGAGACCGCATCAGGGGCGGCAGGGGTTACTGCTGGGCCGGGGGTCAGCGTCTGAGGCAGGACGGGTGTGCTGGGGTCGGTAGGACGTGGTGCTTAGAGAAGCAGTGCTGCTCTAGGGTGTCTAACCTGCGGTGTAGAGACAGTAGTTGTAGAGCCGATGAGAGCTGCTTCTGTGTGGATAAGCCAGTCTTCCATGTTGCTTGAAGACTGGGAGCGTGATCAGTTTCAGCTCCATCCTGTGTGAGTGCGAATCTCCGGGGATCACCATTTGTGGGGTATGAGATTGTTTGGTGTTCACTCAGGATGGGTTGGAGAAAGGAAACTCACGATGTGCTCTCTATATACATGTTGTATTGGATGTACAATGCAGCTTGGTGCTGGGAAGGCAGCATGGTTACAAGCGTGATAAGAACATAAGAAAACATAAGAAAATAAGGAGTCTGCAATAGGCCGGTTGGCCTGTGCATGGCAGCTCCTGTCGAGAATTACTACCACTCTCTATCATCCATGAATCTATCTAGCCTCCTTTTGAAACTTTCCAGAGTTCCCGCACTTACTACAAAGTTGCTAAGCTTGTTCCACTCGTCCACCACCCTATTTGTGAACCAGTTTCTTCCCTATTCTCCTAAACCTAAACTTATCCAACTTGAATCCTGTGATGTAGACACTAGCGTAGCTAGGGGCGGGGGCGGTCTGCCCGGGCGGCACTTCCCATTTGGGTCTGCTCATCACCCATATCTGCAGCTACTGGAGACGTTAATCCATCCCTTTGTATCGGCGGCAAGTTAATCCTTGTCGTGTCTGACCTAACACCTGACCCACATCATCACGGCCACGTCATGAGCTACACCCTTGCTATGCGCCCGCCCCCCCGCCACACACACAACCTGTAACCTGTTGAGGATTAAGGAAACAACTTCAAACAAGTACGCCAGTGAGCTCATGTGGTGTGGGTCAGGTGTTAGGTCAGACACGACGAGGATTAACTTGCCGCCGATACAAAGGGAAGAATTAACGTCTCCAGTAGCTGCAAAACCATGCAGTCTCGGGTCATAGAAGTTCATGTACAGCCGACCAATCCACCAGTTACAAGCAATTCACTTCAGTTCTGCACAAGTCTCCATCGTGACGAGACGAGGGGAGGCTAGACGACTTTTAAGTTCTCTTGTGTTTTCGATCCAGTTATTTACTTCGTTGGAAGACATAATACTATAAGGTAAGAAATATTAAAGTATTGGTTAAAAAATATTGATGTGACTTTTGCTGGGGTACTGAGATTAAATATTAAGATTTTGTTTCACAGCATTGCGATTTTATACTAAGACACTATCCTCACTGGGGTACAGACAAAAGCCCCCCCGACAAAAGCCACCCAGACAAAAGCCCCCAGACGAAAGCCACCCAGACAAAAGCCCCCTACTTTGATCGGGGTGGCTTTTGTCTGACAACAGTAAGGGCTTTCAAAAGTTACGGACATAATTAAATAGTTGAGGGTAAAATATACTGTTCTTCTCTGTGGTTAATTATTGGTTAGGTTAGGGTTGGGTTAGGTTAAGTTAGGTTAGGTTGGGTTAGGTTAGGTTAGGTTAGGGTTGTCAGACAAAAGCCACCCCGATCAAAGTAGGGGGCTTTTGTCTGGGTGGCTTTCGTCTGGGGGGCTTTTGTCTGGGTGGCTTTCGTCGGGGGGGCTTATGTCAGACATCCATTTTCACTGTACTCTGAGTCTGTAATTTTAGATTAAGTTGCTACTTTTTACATTTCCATTGTATTACATTGATACTAGTGTCATTGTACCGTGATTTTAGATCAAGCTGTTTGCTACTTCCTATCTGTCTCCTACTATTCAGAACGAGTTTATAGAAATTTTGGGAGAAAACGTAAGAAGCAAAGTCATCAAGCAAGTAAAAGAAGCAAAGTACTTTTCCATGATATTCGACAGCACTCCTGATATTTCACATAAGGATCAAACGAGCCAAGTTTTACGCTATGTTATGATCGATGGAGATAAAGTGAAGGTTGTGGAATCATTTGTCGATTTCATTGAAACAAAAGGTAAAACCGCCGAGAATATTTCAATGATGATTTTGGAAAAATTAGAGAAAGACGGAATTGATATTCAAAATTGTAGAGGGCAAGCATATGATAATGCTGCGGTGATGGCTGGTGTTCATACTGGTGTTCAGAAACGTATCAAGGAAATTAATAAAAAAGCAGAATTTGTCGCTTGTACAAATCACTCGCTGAATTTGGCGGGTGCTCATGCAGCTTCTGTTGCTGTGAATTCTGTTATCTTTTTTGGATGTGTGGAGCGTTTGTTTGTATTTTTCCTTCATCAACCCATCGCTGGGATGTTCTAACTTCAGTCACTGGTCAAAGTGTCAAGCGCATAATAGAAACTCGGTGGAGTGCGAGGGGAGAAGCTGTAAGTGTTGTAAAGAAACATTTCTCAAAAATCTTAAGTGCCCTAGATAAGTTAACTGGTGAAGAAGAAAATACAGCTACCAGGGCAGATGCTGGTGTTCTACTTGGTGCGTTGCAATCATTTTCCTTTTTGTGCTTTCTTGGCCTGTGGGGACCCGTCCTTCTAGAAATTAACGACACACAGACTTACCTCCAAACCAAGGGCTTGAACATACAACAATGTGATATAAAACTCAGGGCATTAGAAACATTTCTAGTTGAAAACAGGGACAAGCTAGTGAGTAATGGAGTTAACTATGCCAAAGAAATTTGCAATGATCTGGGGATAGTCATGGAGCGTCAGCGTCGACCCAAAAAGAAGAAACAAATGTTTGGTGAAGGATCACGAGATGCTGAATTGCCATACGACATTGAATTGAGGAGAGAAATGTTTTCTTCGCTGGACAGAGTGATCCAAGAAATAACTTTGAGATTTCAACAGCTTCATGAACTTGCTGAGAAATATGCCTTCCTTACCCCATTGAATCTTTTGGATGATAAATATGAGTGTCAAATAGATCACGATCACGACGACATTGATAAAGAGGAGTTCCTCGTTGAGAGAAAAAGACTTCAGCATTTTGTTGCTGTTGCTGCTATAACTATTAAAGACAGAATACAGACGTGGAAAGAAGGCCCCCTTGAACTTTTGCAGTTTATTCAAAAGTATAACCTTGGGAACTCGGTTCCAAATATAGTAATAATGCTGAGGATTTTCCTCACAATTGCTGTTAGTGTTGCTACCTGTGAGAGGAGTTTTTCGAAACTAAAACTGATCAAGAATTACTTAAGATCTACTATGAGCACCTTGCGGTTGAGAAATCTTGCCATACTGTCTACAGAGCGACAATTGACAGATGAAATAGTTTTTGACAATGTCATTGAAGAATTTGCCAACAAAAAAACAAGAAAAGTTACTTAGTAGAAAGTTGTAGTTTTCATTTCAGAAATAAAGATGGTCCTAATTTTTTACACTTTTTTACTTTTTTCCCTATCCTATATGTCGTTTTTGCTTTTTGTTTAACTGTTACTTATAAAGTTTAAGTATGTTTGGGGTGTATTTAAAGCATACTATATTTGAGTATGTGAAAGTACAGTAATATTATAATGGTACACAAACTATTTAATATATATATATATATATATATATATATATATATATATATATATATATATATATATATATATATATATATATATATATATATATATAGAGTGAGTCACTGTGCAATATGTATTTTTTGTGGGGGCACGGGGGGGGCGGCAAACTCAAGGGCCGCCCCGGGCGGCACACACTCTAGCTACGCCACTGGATGTAGAGAGAGCTGGTTGGTGAGGACGCGCAGAGAAGGACAGCTTGTGGGTTGCCATGCTCGCCGGCGGGAGAGAGGACCGCCAGGCAGGCGGAGGAGGAGCGAGGGCCGCCAGGCAGCGGCGGAGGAAGAGGAGGTGTTGCAGGCTGGTTGGTGTAGGTAGAAGGAGACAGGTCACCACGAGGTCAGGTCTTAAATAGCAGGGGTCGGTGTGGCTTAGTAGTTGACCCCCGCTCCGTGATGTATGGTGGCGCTGGTTGACTTAAACCACGAGGCATACACTGGGGAATTGGTGGGTCGGCTACTCGGCGACAAACAGCGTTTGTAGGGGAGAAATCCACTACAAGCTCATCCGATGCAAAACAAAGAAGAACGTACTGCACGTCCTTTTGAAAATACATCTACTCAAACAAGGAAACATTAAAAGAAATATTACAAAACAAATGACAATTATATTAATCTGAGGATTATGAATATTCAATATCTATAATATGCACTCTGTGGACTTAAATTATGATATAAAACTTCTTTTTTTTCTTTTATAAGAAATGGACATAGATTCTTTGGAGAGAGTACAAAGAAGAATGACAAAAATGATCCATAATATTAGAAACCTTCCATATGAAGAAAGACTGAAAAGCTTAGGCTTACATTCATTAGAGAGGCGTAGAGTTAGGGGAGATATGATAGAGGTGTACAAGTGGGTAAGTGGGATTAACAAGGGTAAAATGGAAGATGTTCTGAAGCTCAGTAATAACGAAATAACTAGAACAAATGGCTTTAAATTAGATAAATTCCGATTCAGAGGATATAGGCAAGCACTGGTTTGGTAATAGAGTTGTGGATATGTGGAATAGGCTACCGAGTGCTATAGTAGGATCGGGGACGCTAGGGAGCTTCAAGACGAAGTTGGATAGGCACATGGAAGTGCTGGGATGGGTGTGAAAGGGATCTGCCCTGTATGGGCCAGTCGGCCTCCTGCAGTATCCCACTTTCTTATGCTCTTATGTTCTTATGTTTATAATGTACGTGTAATATTTTCCTTTGGCGAATTTTCTCACCAAATCTTGATACATTTATAGAGTTTTGTCTTTAAAAGATTTTTCGACAATTTATTGCATCATCCCTGTAGAATTCTGTAATATGATTTTATATCCATAAAACTGTGTCTATCACTCCAAGGATTTTTATTCGTATTTTCAAATGTACAGATTTACTAATACATCATTGCAGTACTGTATTGTCAGTTTATTTAACTTGATTCTGAGATATTCATCATTCAGATCACCTGATGATTAGACCCCCTTGGCATATTTCACCTGATGATAAGACACCCTAATGCTAACGAGCCGATCAGTGGCGAAGAGGATAAAGGTAAAAATATAACCTAACCTAGTATCTAGGTTACTTTATCAAGTGAAATAAGCTGGGATTTGAAATCATGGAGTGATCTTCATTCAATGGTGTATTTTAGGTTCGTTCCGTGTACATATAACGATTCTTATATCATAATTATTTTATTAACATTATTTTATACGATGATTCAATTAAAATTGACCAATTTGGCATAATTCCACGCCATATAATATGTGTTGTAGCATTTCGGCAGAAGTGTTGCAGCGGCGGCAGGTGATCGGCGCTCTCAGAAACAACCAAAGTAAACAGTCAGCAGAAGGTGATCACAGGCTGGTATTTATCTTACACAACTCCACTAACTTGTTCTAATTTTAGAATAATTATCACACTGGACGGGAGCATCACAGTGCATTGGCAGATATCGTGTCTTAACATATAAGTGACTGAAACGCTGTTAATCACACCTATAATGTATAACATTACGGCTGGTGAGCCGCTTCATCACCTCATGTCGCCCAGTTTATACTTTATATAACAGGTACTGATATTATTGTATGTATACGACAAATAGTCTGAAAGTTAAAAGAGGCCTATGATCAACACGAGACAGGAAATTACTATTTTTAAAGTTTTTACGGAGTCATTTGCCAAAGTGTACCTCCAACTCGGCCCATCTTAAATAACCAACTCGGCCCACACATTACTAACTCGGCCCACCTTGCACACTTCAAACAAGTAGCTGACTCGAGGTTCAGGAATGGGTTAATATATAGGACTAACCCGCCAGGGCTGCATAGCGCCGATGCGGCCATATCATCTCACGTCCAGAAAATGCCTCAAATTTCAGCATATCATAGTAAGATCTTTCTGTTTAATATACCTGGGAAGTTAGGTAAGGTTAGGTAGGTTTGTTTTGTTTGGTTGGTTAGGTCTGTTCTTCATAGCCACAAATGTTAAGTAGCATTTATTTTAAAAATATCCATTTTTAACATATTTCCACAAACTACAACAGTCTCCACTATAATATAACAATGAAAATCCGGCGTTTTTATAATTGTTTTCAATCAATTTAGCTCGCGGGTTAGTCCTCTATAATTACCCAGGAATGTGTTTGAGATATGTTTTATGTCTCCTTTTGGTTCACTGAAATACGAAGAGTGTGAATGAGTGAATACCGAGGGTTTAATCGGTATGAAGGACGAATTTTATGAGTTTATGTTCGTATAACTTGATCAATGACCCATGATTCACATTCGTAACTTGTGCCTCCAGGTGATTTCGAATAGGGTTTGAAATTATTGCTTCCACCAATTGGCCTACAAATGATGTTTAACTGATTGGACAGTAGTTAGAGGATAGTGATCTATCTCCCATCTTGAAAATCAGTTTCACATTCGCTATCCTCCAGGTTTCTGGCACTACACCCATTTTTAATGACATGCTAAACAAATTTGCTGAGGGCATACTAAGCATTTCCTTACATTCCTTTAATACTCTGGCAAATATCTCATCGGGACCTAGTAACTTATTAGGCTTTAGCTTGTCTATTTGCTCACTAACATCGTTACTAGTCACTACTATTTTGCTTAATCTATTTTCTTCATTATCTCTGTATAGAGTTGGTATCTGGGTATCATGTTTAAATTTTTAGTGGTGAAAACTGTTGAAAAATTCCTGTTCAGATTATTGCTCATTTCTCCATCATTATCAGTTAGCTCGCCGGTATTGGCCCAATCTTGTCTCATGTTTTAATTTGAAAGAATCCCTTGAGGATTAACTTCACCTCCCTTGCTACCTTCAGTTCATGATTCCTCTGCTTTTCTTTCCTCGGTCTTAACCCTACTGGCCAATACCTTAAAATGATCTGGGAGGTAAACTTCACGATTTATTCTCCAACCTATAGCCTCCCTTTGGCCAATAATATTCTTTAAATAATTATTTATCCATTTGGTTGTGGTACAGTATATGCAATATGCTTTAGTATCAGAAATACATAATGTTGGGACTAAGATGCTTTCAAAATGCCAGTAATTTGGGAACTCAAATGTAAAAATTAATTCATTGCTGGTTTCATTATTTCACTAGTTTCATCTTCACTAAACTCACTTATGATAGTGAATCAGGTCACTCTGAAAGTAGGTCCTTTCTTTTTTTTTCTTTCTCACTTCAATAGATATAAGAATACTGTGGATGTCTGAGTCGGTAAGACCTCGAACCCACATGAACCAAACTAATCTACCGTAACTAAAGGATAATAGAACATTTTATAGCCAGTTGCCCTTCAGTACTGTAGTTGTTTTGTGTAGCTAATGCCTTCACTGTTGGACATGATATGGGATTTCATACTTCATTTCTTTGATTTTCATGTACAGTAAATACTTAAAAGGTTCCAATTACAGTATTTAAGAATGTTAAATTGTTAGGTGGGAAGATGAGTAGTGGCTTCATTAGTGAGAAGGAAGTAGCAGAGCGTCGCCGTGTCCGGCAAGAGGACTGGGACAAGAACCGGGGAGATGAAGATCCCGAAGAGGCCCCAGAAGAACCCCCTCAAGACCCTCGCTCCTTGTATGACCGTCTTCAGGAGCAGCGGCAGAAGAAACAAGATGAATATGATGAAGCCCACAAGTAGGTTTTGCAAGGATAATTTTTTTGGTGTAAACTTTGTTGTACGATTAATAATCATTGAGACATGAATTGTCACAAACATTAGAAATGTGCACCATTCCGACTTTAATGTACTATTGTAAAAAAATATCACTGGTTCAAACACATGATAGCTAATAAAATCTGATAATAACATGACACTGATCACAACAACTTGTACTGTACACACAATAGTGTGATGTTTTTCTCTTAGACACAAGGATCACAGTACTGTACTGTATCTATTTGTATAGGACTCTTATGTTAGATACACATCATTAAGCATCTTTGGAGAGCCCAACATTAAGAGTTTTTTAATGCGTAATAACAGATATACTGTAGTTTCATGCTCTGTTTGCCTCGTGGTGAGAATTATTTCCCATATGTTATGTCTCAGAATTTCATCTACACTTGCAACAAAAAGTATCTGCAAAATTTTTGCTAGACATTATGACACAACGGACGAAGGATTTTGACAACCCTACCAAGACAACAGGAGTCACAGTGTTCATTTTGAAATTCATCGGATCCCTCTTTGCAGATATTTTCTGTAGCGAGTGTACCTTTTCTCATGGCTGTTCAGGCAGTATTTTTATGGGCGACTTTTTCATACATATATTTTTATCCCTCTGATTGCTAGAGTTTGAAGGAATATATTTGGGAGGCTATTTGTTTGTCCAAGCATAAACAAATTATTCCTCATGGAGCATTACAACCGAGTCTTTTATATAAGTTCTTTATACACAGACAATAAACTGTGTCAATTTTGGTTTGGGGCATCAACTCTTTCACTGAAGGCTCTAGTTAAGAGTATTAGCAGACTCCTTACTGAACAGTGGTTTTGCAGGTTCAAGAATATGGTGCGAGGACTGGAGGATGATGAGGTGGATTTCTTAGAGCTGGTTGACCGCAGCAAGTTACAGGAGGAGAAAAGAGTCCGCACAGAGGAGAACTCTGCTATGGTTGAATACAGGTTGGAAGGAATTATATAAAAATTTTCAGAAAAGCGGTGATTGTATTGTATCATTGTATGTATTTCTAAGTAAGTAAATTTTTAACTTTTTATGAAAAAATTTCAGTAGTTTTTAGAAGCTTAGTGATTGAAGCATTCTGTTTTTCATATTTTTCTTTGTTCACTCTTAATGAAGTGTGTGGAGTCTATATGACGGATGCTGTTTTGTCAGACTCAGTCTAATAAGATCTCTTGGCTCCTAAAGGTTGCATTAATTCTTCCACAATTGAGGCCAGTGGTGTGTGTGTGTGGGGAGTGATCAATATATCCAGATGGATTAATAAGTCTTCCTTGTAAACATTATGGGGGGGGGGGGGAACAAAGTTTAAAATTCCCCAGAATATAGTACAGTATACAGTACAGTACTGTGTAGTAGTAACTGTATGATGAAAGGCATGACAGGATACTATTGAGGAACAATCTGTGTACTGTACTGGACTAATGACTGTTTATACTACAGTTGAAATAAATCAGATTTCATTTATAGGTGTACCTGCATCTATATTTAGAATACTGGACAGTATATATAATATTTATCCTAATGGAAAATTGGTAACAAAAAACTTTTAATTCAGAAGTGGTTTTAGTTAACACACACACAACATCTAGTCATTTGATGAAAATATTAACCTGATAAGTACTCACAATGTTCAGGTGTTACAAGTTTTATAGATTATTATGTTCTTTATTAAATGTGTTGGTATTAGATAATAATTGTACTGTAATTAGAAATGGAGGGAATGTTTTTTTTACTTTACCACTAGAAATGTTATTTATGAAACATTGATGGGTAGGAATATTTAATAGCTATATATTAATGAAGATATAAATTTTTCACATACTCTTGCAGGAAAAAAGTATCTGCTATGCAAAAAAATATTGCTGAGGAAGAAATGAGAGCTGAATTGAAAGCTTCAGAAATGAGGAAAAATACTGGAGGAGCCAAAAAATCGTCGCACCTCTCTCTCTTAGCTGGAGCAATTAAGAGAAAAAATAGTGATGATGATAAGAACACAGAAGAAGCTAGTGACTCCAAAAAGGCAAAACCTGGTATGTTTATATTGAATTTTCTTCATACAGTACATAGGCAAACTACAGTAAATGAAGACAAGTACAGTACAGTATGTATGTACTTTTTGAGCACAGTAGAGAAAGAAAATTTAGGATTGGCCTGAAAAACTGCTGAAATATGTCCCTAGATTGTGTCCAATGTAAAAACTAGTCAAGGGATCATTTCTCAGGCATGCTGGTTGGTGTGTGGATATTCAACCTGTGGACTTTGATAGTAAATTACAAGGATCCCTTTGTCCACGTTCAGTCAAAAAATGGTATTTTGCTATCAGTCTTACATTTATGACAAAGCACCTGTTTAATAAGTTGATCGGAACAATTGCCAAACTTTTATCTAATTTGATTACAGTATTTATATCCAGTACAGGAATCCCCCGGTTATCGCAAAGGATATGTTCCTAAAAGTCAAAGCGAATATCGGGGCAATTTTCCCCCTAAGAATCAATGTACGGTAATTAGGGGGGTTGCGCTCCCAACCGGCAACTTTCACCACATATTTTTTTAAATATGCTCCTCATTATCCAGGGCTATTAGGGACCAGAGTTGCATGTATGCTGTAACACCAGTAAATGTGAGGAATAAATAAAAATTTTATTTATAATAAAATAAAAGAAAAATACCACTTTGCCAGTTGGCCAAAGTTTCACTACATGCCAGACATGGGAGACTGGAGTGGCTGAGATCCTCAACACCGCTCCCTCATCCTCCTCCCACTATCGATCCGCGCGCTAAGTCTTGTGCACGTTAGAAATGGTTATTCCCTCTATGTTTTTTGGCCTTATGATAATTTTTTCACCTTCTATATGAATGATTGTATGCATGTAACGGTAAAAAAAAAATATGTATATCTACCCAAAATAACTAGTTGAAAAATAATAATAATGCAGCTCACAGCTTGGCTTGAAAGGTGGCAGGCTGAAATCCTTGTTGTTGCAACTCCCTCATGCTTCTCTCTTCCCCTTCCATGATCCACACACCAACTCCTGCAGACATAAGAAATGTTTATTTTTTTTCTGTTTTTAACCTTATGAAAATATTTATTTTTTATTTTTTTATGCACATTGTGTATGAATGATAATATGCTATTAACAGAGTAAAAAAGAATGAAAATTACGTATATCTACCCCAGATTACCATAACGTAGTTCACAGCTGGCACAAAGAAATGTGTATTCCTTTTTATGTTTTTTATCTTATGGTAATATATATATATATACATTTTTTCACATTCTGTATGAAAGATTGTTTGCATGTTACAGAGAAAAAAATGAAGAAAATTATGTACTGTATATCTACCCAAAATTACAAGTTGAAAAATAACAATACGTAACAGCTTGGCTTGGCAGGGGTATGTGTTTCTGGGACTGTCTAACTAGGCAACCTGCCAAGTCCACACACACATACACACCCATGCTCTTCATTTTCTTATTTTATAGTAGCATGCTATTTCCACAGATACTGTATTATTTTTTCTAGTTCGCTTTGTGAATAAGCGGGGCTTGCTTTGAGAATATTGAATATGGGTGTTAAAATATCAATTGCGAATAGTGATATATATATATATATATATATATATATATATATATATATATATATATATATATATATATATATATATATATATATATATATATATATATATATATATATATATATATATATATACACACACACACACACACACACACACACACACACACACACACACATACACACACACACACACACACACACACACACACACACACACACACAGTGGTCCCTCGATTAACGAACGGTTCAATTAACGAAATTTTGGTTAACGAATTAGCTCCCATAAGGATTTTCAGTTCCATTAACGAACAAAATTTTGATTAACAACAGCCTTAAGAGAAACACACTTTGTTGTGCACATCAGCTGATCGGCTAGTCCGCCAATAGCACAGTAATTGGTTCTTTGTTTACATTCGTTTCCAGTGGAGTAAATATCAAGAAAGTTGTGCTCTTGAATATTTTTGCATTTTTTATATTAAAATTATTGGTCATTCTGAAATTTAGTTAACATATTGATAATATATACAGTGCAGGGAACAGTTTTTGTGTGCCCTTCAGCTGATCGAATCACCGACCAATGCTTCTCAGTTTAACTTGTTTACAGTGGAGTGAACATCGAGTTTGTTGGTCTCTTGAATATTTTTGCATTTTTACATTAAAATTATTGGTCATTCTGAAATTTAGTTAACATATTGATAATATACAGTGCAGAAATTATTATGAAACATGAAGACATTAGAACCAATGCACTCTGTAAAGAATATGGCAAGTCATCATAGACTGCCTCTACATTCATCTGTTTGATATGTAAACAAAGCTGCCGGGAATATGACTTACACACCTCAAAGTAAGTTAAAATACAGTATTCTATTGTTTTTTTATTTATTATTGTACATTTACTGTATTTAGTTTATATTTAATGTTTTGTTAAATCTATTACCGGTATACAGTACTTTGTATGTATACTTTTTCTGTGAGTTGGAACCAATTACCCAATATCCCATTGAAATAATAGATTCAGTTAATGGAATTTTCAGTTAACAATCGACTCTGTGGAATCAATTATGTTCGTTAATTGAGGGACCACTGTATATATTTATATACACAGATTAATGACTAATGTGTATAATTGCAGAAAATAACCTTTGAATGATGGTGGTGATGATGATGTGTTCTATCAGTGTAATTTATATAAAAGTGCTTTTGTTCCATCTGGCTTGTACATTTTTCAGACCATATTTGAGTTCCTAATTTCAAATTGGAGGAAATGATGGTAATTTCATAAATGATTTTTATGTGTTTGAGGTTAGGACAGAGTGCTTGGTTATGTAGACTTACTCACTGCAGTCTAGCTGTTTCTAAGTTCTTTATTGACTTTCCCTATTACATACCATTTTTCACATATAATGTTTTATTTGTACTTTTACAATTACTGTACATGTTTTATAAAAGCTACAAAGCTTATATGACACTTTTTTTTTTGCAGACTCACCTGCCAAAGAAAACCCCACAACAGTTCATCCAGCTAGTGGAAAATCTGGTTTCCAGTGTATTGCTGTTTTGCCAGGATTAGGAGTCTACACAGACTCTAGTGACTCAGACAATAATATAGACTCAGACAGTGATGAGGACGATGAGATTCACAGTCAGATTCCTCAGCAGTCTCGAGATATCACCGGTCGTATTGTAAAGTCTGCAGCACAGTGTAGTGGCCAGTCTGGCTGTTGATAGAGACAAGTAGATTACTAAAAATAGGCAGGACAGGAGGGAGACATGCCCCAAGTAGAGTGATGCTGGCCACGGTGCCATTCTTACGGGTATATGAAGATCAGTGGTTCACAGAGCATGAATGAGTGCTCATCTTACCTCTCATGCTGCTTATGAAAAATGGAGTGGTGAACTGTTAACGAGCACAGTTATTGATTATACCCAGTTGAATTATTTTCTCAAATGGCATGTACAATATTTGAAACATAATTATTAAAACACCTGCCAAGTCTAAAGGGCTGTATTGACAGTTTTATGAAGACCAATTAAGTTTAATGCCAGTTATCCCTGACACTGCTATGTGATGTGTTTATGGTGTTTAATTGATTGAAACTGTTTGACTAACATAAACACTTTACATGATCAAAGTGGAATTACTGTAAATAATAATACTATTCTGAAAAATAGTTAGGAGACGGATATTTTCATATACATGTACAGAGTACATTTAATTTTGCATTAACATTCTGATATGTTAATGATTATTGCTAAATGGGAATTTGAGATTCTGAAGTTGAAAATAAAAAAAGTAACTACAGTATATTGTTAAATATATCAGCTTTTGAAGGTGTCATACTTTCTTGGTATGAACACTTGTTCAATTGTTATCAAAGCACTGAAGATCAGAAGTTTCCAGTAGAAGGCAAGTATCTTGATATTGATGTACAGTGTACCATGATTCCCTATATAATTAATTGAAAAATTAAATCATTGTAGAATTTTTAAAGTGATTACAGGGTACTTCATTTTGGGGGTACCAATAACCTAAAACAATTGTGTCCAGAATTTTATTAAACTTACTTTTTCAGTTATGCTTTATTTTTTATTTATACTGGACTCAACCAAAGACATACCTCAGCTGAATAAAATCCTTAAAGTCAGCCATAGTACTCAGTGTTAAATCATGCTTGATACCAGTCAACATAGAAACTTTCCTCAAGTACTGCTAAGATATATACCTGTATATACTATGGTACTTTTATCTGTGAAGGCTAACTTGTGCAGAGCCTTGGTTATACAGAGGTCATTCGTGCATTGAAGCAAAGTCTATTTGAGAGTTACAAATGGTTGCTGGTTATTAGTGAATGATGTGATTTCAGTTTTATGAAAAACAAGTAATTCACACACTGAGACTAGTTAAGACAAGGATGGTACTGTACTGGTTAAATGACAGCATAAATGATCAGATAAGAATAAGTTGTTAAACAACTTTATGTAGAATGTTTCTTTGGGAATGTGAAGTTATCTGTAACCTACGTAAGTGTGGAAAAAGACTGTAAAACAATGATGAGGATGACTTGTAGGAAAAAACGAACACCAATCTGGTGGAAGACTTGAGTGTTTAGTCATTCCTATAAGTCTTTTTATGCTAAGCTGAAGGATGACCAGAATCAAGAGCCAAAACAGACACCTTCATCCACTTAATGTAATTGTTGTCACATCCCCATGAACCATCCAAATCCCATTCTTTCGTATCATTCTTATGCTCTGCTGCCTCCTGGATATCAATTCCCTTTCCTTCCATTACTTCCTTCACCCTATCCTTCCATGCCCATAGTCTTCTCTCCTGCATACCACCCACCCCTTGAGATGTACTGTACAGTACTGTATACAGTATGTACAGTACTCTTTTCATCAATCTTTTACTTCATATTTTCTCAAGAGTTCCATACCACCTTTGCAAATCCTGTTTAATTCCTTACAATACTTCTTTCATCGCCACGTCTTCTATTTTCTGTATTTCTTATAATCCACATTCTGATCCCCCTCACACATTGTTCTGAAGCACATTAATTTGTTCTCCTCTAATTTATTTCATCTTGTATCCACAGTCATTGTTTCGCTCTTAATGTCAGCTCAACAGTACCTCTCTACATCCTAAACTTTGCATCCATTGAAACATAATACAGTAACTCTCCATACCTTTCTTAATGTTCATATTACTTTCTTTCCCTCAATGACTTTGTGATTTAATTTATCAACTATTGTCCCCTGAGGTGACTTATCCACTCCCAGTTATATGAAATCTTCACTTTTTCCTTGCTATCCATTCTCTTTTCTCTTTTTTCATCACTTAACTTTTGTTCACATTTACTTCTGTATGTCTCCTATACATTCTTCAAAACTCATTCGCTAACACTTGTAACTTATCTTCTGAGTTATCCATCATGACAGCACCATCTACAAACTTCTGCTGATTTATCTTCCATTTGCAATTAGGATATTTGAAAAGGTGATCCAAATTCATATCAATATTCTCATTTCCTAATTCAAGGAAGTGAAGAAGTTTTATAATAACTGATAATACTGATTTTTTTTTTTTTTTATGATTGAAAATGTAGACCAGGTTGTTATTCCCTCCAGTGGAGAACTCCTAAATCTGCCACTGACCCTCTCATCTAAATGGCTACCCTTTTTTTATTACATGTTATTATTTTGTTTAATCTCAGTTATGTTTTTTCAATGTCATTCATTCCTCAGAACTCCTCTCTGTACCTTTTCAATCACTCTTATTTTTTCTATCGCTTATTCCCACAAACTTGTAATTTCTCACTTTTCCCAATGTTCCTGCCCTATGATCAATCACAAAAATCTCTCCAGTTCTTATACAGTATTTGCCCAACTATTCTGCTTTCTTGTATCATTCCTTTTCATTACCATTCACTCACCAATCATTAGGAAAGACTAAAGATACCTCCCTGCCTTTGTGCCAACTCACATTTAAAAGTTTCATATTCTATCTACAGTATCATTAAAGATTTTCCATTATATTCATGTTCATATCTTAAATTAAACTTCCCGGTTATTGAAGAGTGTAGGGAACAGATTAGCGGACCCCTCGTAAACTTATTTACAAAATCATTAAACACTGGAGTTGTGCCAGACTTGTGGAAACAGGCAAATGTAGTACCCATATTCAAAAAGGGAGACAGAGCATCAGCGTCAAATTACCGGCCGATCAGTTTGATGTCAGTAGTGGGGAAATTTCTTGAATCAATTATAGCAGATAGCATCCGATCGCATCTAGAGAAAAGCAAATTAATCTACGACTCTCAACATGGGTTTACAAAGGGAAAATCTTGTCTAACAAATCTGCTAGCGTTTTTTAGGAAAGTCTTCGAGGTAGTAGATAATGACGAAAATTACGATGTTATTTACTTAGACTTTAGCAAAGCATTTGACAGAGTACCGCATCAGAGGCTTCTGAGAAAAATTAAGGCTCATGGTATCGAGGAAGTTTTAAATTGGATAAAATCATGGCTCACCGATAGAACGCAGAGGGTCAGCGTAGATGGTGTTAAATCTGAGTGGGGCCGTGTAACCAGTGGGGTTCCCCAGGGGTCAGTACTAGGCCCACTCTTGTTCATAATCTACATAAACGATCTAGATACTGGGATCAGCAGTGACATAAGCAAGTTTGTGGATGACACCAAAATAGGGCGGCAAATTAATTCAGGGCAGGATGCAAATGCATTACAGGAGGATCTAAATAAACTGCAGGGGTGGTCTGAAAAATGGCAAATGAAATTCAACACCAGCAAGTGCAGCGTACTTAATATTGGAAGAACAAATACTTATAATGTATACAGCCTTAACAACATCAACCTAGAGAAGTCGACTTGTGAAAGAGACCTAGGGGTACTTGTAAGCCCGGACCTACGGCCTAGAAAACAGTGCGTTAATGTTCGAAATAAGGCAAACAGAGTATTGGGTTTTATATCTAGAAGTGTAAGTAACAAGAGTGCGGAGGTCTTATTGCAACTATATCTTGCGCTAGTCAGGCTGCACCTCGATTATGCGGTTCAGTTCTGGTGCCCCTATTATAGAATGGATATAAATTCACTAGAGTCGGTGCAGCGAAGAATGACAAAAATGATTCCGGGATTTAGAAACCTTCCATATCAGGATAGGTTAAAGAAACTTAACTTGCATTCCCTAGAAAGACGAAGAGTGCGGGGAGATATGATAGAAGTATTTAAGTGGGTGAAAGGAATCAATAAAGGGGATATATAGATAAAGTTCTTATAATATCCGAGCAGGATAGGACTTTGAGTAACGGATTCAAGTTGGATAAGTTTAGGTTTAGGAGGGAGATAGGAAGAAACTGGTTCACAAATAAGGTGGTGGACGAGTGGAACAAGCTCAGCAACTTTGTAGTAAGTGCGGGAACTCTGGAAAGTTTCAAAAGGAGGCTAGATAGATTCATGGATGATAGAGAGTGGTAGTAACTCTCGACAGGAGCTGCCATGCACAGGCCAACCAGCCTATTGCAGACTCCTTATTTTCTTATGTTCTTATGTTCTTAACTCCATACAATATTTTGGCACTGAATCATATTTATTGTTTTGACTTATAGTTTGTATGAAGAAGTTTCATTATAAACCTTCAAGTAGGCGGGAAACAAATGCATACGGTATTAAATAAATAATGATGGACTTTGTTGTTTTAAAGATATTGTTGAAGTAGCTACATACTCTTTTGGTAAAGATTCGAGGAATGGTTCCAAGAGAAATGGAGTTATTAATACATAATGAGTGACAGGAAAAAGGGGTGGACTTGTGAGTGAGCTTTTTATTTTACTTTTGCACGATACTCAGTGATATTACACAATAATAAGACATGACTGTAATGTCTTTTATTGAGTAAATTGAAGTATTGAAATTAATCAATTGTACTACAAAGTTAAGGATTATTTCTGGTATGGGACTTCCTTCCTCGTACTGTACCCACTACAGTATGACTTCACTAGTTCGCACACTTAGGCACCAAAAGGTATGCAAATTACCCAGTTTTATAAAGCATCCGTGAACATTAAAATGCAGACAGACACCTAGTCTACACTACAGATAAACAACTGATAGGAGATACTGTATGTACAAAACATCCCACAGACCAATAACATGTGCAATATGCACAATATATTTGTACATTACAGCATTAAGATTTGCACAATATTTATCACTGAGAAGTGAGGGGTGTACACTACTGTAAAACATATGAGGGGAAGTTGTGCTGATGAGACACCTTAGTTAGGTGGAGGTTATTGAGGTGACAGACCATACTTGTTCTTTTTTTTCAATGAATTCTAGTTTTTATTGAAAGTTGAGTTACCTTCCTTATCAGAACCACCAGCCAGAGTTGTGGATGTTACTGCACTGAGTACAGTACAACACCGTACAGTACTATACTTGCACTTAATATTATGAAACATGAACACCTATAGAGAGGTTTGCATATGACCTGGTGGTTCCAATCACCATCATAGTATATTTTTTTCTGTTCCATTTTACTTTTTTTTAATACTGTATAGTACATACATGTATTTAGTATCACCAGAACTCTGTTAACTGTCAACATAGTTTTTCAGAGTTAATAGAGGTTGAGTCACAAAAGAGATCACTGCAAGCTTTTGCAAATTGTGGATCCATGAAGTGTGAACTAATAACATTTTACTGTATCTCCTTTATACTTAGAAAACTAATACTTAAGTAGAATTTCTGATATACTGTACCTGTAATTGTTTAGTTGTTCTGACCCTTGTAGTGGGTATGGAGTGAAATAGGTAGATGGATGAATCATTTTCTAGCTAATGTGATTGGTATCCATTGCTTATTCTTAGGCCCAGATTGATGAACTAGTTTTTAACAGTGGCTTGCAGTGTTCAACATCATTCTGTTTGTCACTTGTCTTTTAATTTAGAATCTGGACTTTGAATGCAATGAACTACCTAATAAACTAACATAGATAAACTATCACTGTGGGAGTCATAAATACTGTACAGTACTATGCTGTTCCACACAGTGAATACAGTATACAGTACAGTATAATGCTACAGACTCTTTCCAAAATTTGGTCCTCTTTATTCTCTCATTTGTATTTGATAACCACTATTTGGCCTCTGTAATCTGTATATGGTAAACCCTCTTGATAATAGACTTCTCAGCACCAGATATAGCACATGTACTGGCACACCAAGCCAGTAAAATGGGAGCAATTGTCTGCTATTGACCAACCTTCAATAAATGTGTAAACAAGCATTGTAATACATGTTAATCATCAACATATCACAAAAGAATAAAATAAATAAAGATTATAATAGAGTAATGAATAAAAATTTAGAGGAGGATACAGTAACAATGATATACAGTACTGTATGGTAATCTCTGCAGACCATATGAGATTATATATTATGGTTGTGTTTACTGAAGTATTGAATATTCCCCCCAAAATATAAATGTTTGTCATATTCTAAAATATTAATGAAAAAAAAAATAATTACCAGCACTCAACTGGAACCTTCTAGGGACATAGAGACACTAGTAGCAAGAGCTGTTCGCATGCTTACACAATTGTTTCATTAGAAATTGCCCCTAAGTGTGAAAAGAGCTACTCAACACACCGTGTGTGAAGACACATTGAAAGTGTGTCATCTTAGAGGTATATTGGGACATTATTAAACAAGAGAGGTAAAGATGAGTAATTAAAAATTTTGGCTACGGTATTTCAGTTCTTATCAACTTACTGGCTGTCCCAGTTGTTAATCTGTTCCAGTGTCAATACAGGAAAGAATCAGATTACTGTACAGTACAGTGCACATATATTTTTACGTGTTTTGTGTAATTTTTTAAGATTTTTAAATATTTCTGTACAAAAAAAAAATCAATTGTATGCCATACCTGGAAGAATAAAATTAAATTGTTTGAGGACAATGGACCATGAGTGATAGGTTACAAGTGCACAACAAAGACTGCAGGTGGCTTGGGGTTTATTAATAATATTGTATTATGTACAGTATACTTGTAGGGCAAATTAAAACCCTCCCATAAATGGAATCCTTCCATTAATGAATAAAGCCAGCACAAGTTAGTCTGGTATTGGAAGGGTTTACTATACAGATGAACTACCATCAGCCTAGTACAGTATTCACATGCCATGTTCATGTGTTGAAAGTACTCTTAAGATCAACATTGACTTTTTTTTATTGTTCCAATCATGTTATTTTTCCATACTATAGTAAGCTTTGTAAGTACTGTACTGTATATTTTAATCTTGTTGTGTAGTTATGAGTGAGGGCAAGGAATTAGTGGCATATCCCTGTTCCATTAGAAGTAAGTGCTATGTAAGTTACAAGCTCAGTTGGCTTATTTATTGTCATGGCCTGTCGCCTTCCAGCCGGCCATTTATCTAAATCTGGGATGTACACTCGGTAAAAACTGCTGTACAGGTTGGGTCCGATGATTTTCTAACTGAACATTCCCGTTGTCTCGTGAGGGTCGGTAGGCCTGAATGCAAGACATTTTGTACTTAATTTGGTAGGCCGAAATTAGCTACTTCATTGACAATATTGAATTACAGTACTTTGTTACAATATGATTGAAGAATGTCAGTATATCTAGGTAAGTTAAACTGTATGTTATATTAAATGTTCCACACCATGGACTGCAGTAACCATGGAAGTGGATGAGTTGCCATATAGGAATGCATTATATGTTTGGCAGAATTAGTGGATATAGTAAAGGTATAAGATTATTTTGCAACTGAATTTTGAATCTGAAGTTTTGTATTGCTACTTCACTTTGGGCTAATGCCACATTATGTCATTCTTTATCCGTATTGGAAAGTATACCATACTGTTCCGAAACATCTGAATAGCTCCACAGTTCATGTAACATACACATTCTTTATGTAAGATATCAGGAAATGTTGGTAGCACTAATTACATAAATCATAATATTAGGCTGCTACAACACCGCTCACAATGTGTATTCGACCTGGAGAAATGAGGCATAGTTCCGATCAAGTTTCAAGTTGTGTTAGTGTGGCAGCATAACTCTGACTCGTTTCAGAGTGCCGATCACTTGTTTCGAGCTCATGTGGCCGAACCCATACACGCGCAGGGCTACCAATGCGAGGAATGCCTCGGGTGCCTTTTTGAAACACTTCGTTTGTAGTGTGAGTTTGTTTCGCACAGGAATTGTAACGGTTGTTTTTTTACCAAGTGTACATTTGGGTAATCCCTTTAAAATACCTTTGTGAAAACCTTATTAATATTTTAGAACATTATTGATAAGATTTGGAAACTTGAAAAAAATCCTTCAGCCAGCTGAGTGTGTCTGTTATTGCTTTACTGTTACACCATCGGTATTACCAAATGGTTATCTTTATAGTGTGAATAAAAATCAGTCATTGGCACCAAAGTTGTAGGCATCCAAAGTGAAATGAAGTTTTGAAACTAATGTTTTGCATATTAATTTGAAAATCTTTAGCCTAGTTTTAAACTGTATATACTGTATGCTTCCTAATACTAGAAGTGGAATTTGGTAAAGGAGCTTTGTTTGAAACTATTGTGTATGTGAGTCATTTGTACTCCTCACTATGTTTGATAGTTCCTTATTACTTAATAAAGTAATTCCTGTTATGTAGTGAGTTTCTAGGACATACAATATGGTTAATAGTAAATATTACCTAGATATGCACCTAATGTTATTTAATACCTTCACTTTATACAGTACAATCCTCTTTCTTGTAAAAAAATTAAAGTTAACATATTGTGATAAACTTATTCTCCATCTGTATACTGCACTGTACACTTGCCCACTGCCCAGAAGGCTGACAATTGCATTGTAGCCAGACATTCTGATCTAAGCACATATCTGAACACTTAACATGATAATACTGTCCCCATAAGGTCTTTCAATCTATCCTTCCATCTTTTACTTCATTTGCTTTTTTCTCTTCCTCCTTTTCAACTCTCTAATGTGTACTTCCTCATCAACTTGTGCTTAACCATTATCTCCACTTGTCAATACCTTCAAAATTCCATCATTCCCTTTTTAAGCCAATGAGTGGCAACAATTTAGCTATCCCCCCATCCCCTTGTTAGTAACAATGTAGTTCTACAATTCATCGTCTTTCCTTTCACAAACCAAACACAAACATTCCAATTCCATGTTTGTTAAACTTTTACACCTCTGACCATGGGCGTCCGCAGGGAGAGGCAAGGGGGGGGGGGCATTTGCCCCCCCCCCCCTGGAAAATAAAAAATTGGAAAAAATTACATGGAAAATACAAAATGAATAAAATAACATAAACATTTCTCAACAGTTCATTCAGTTAGAGCAGGTTACTACTCTTGGAACAGGAATTGGAGCCGTCGGGGATCTCTTCCGAAATTGTCAATGATGTCTTCACACTTCACACGTCGAATTCAGGATAACATTGGCCCCCCCCTGCATTTTTTTCTGTGGACGCCCATGCCTCTGACATCTTAACCTGGATCCAGAGTCACCTCACTGCACACCTTGCCCAGTGGACAGTGTGTATCAAGATGGCAAGGGGTAGAGGTCAATGCCCTCTCTCTGACTAGGATATTTATGTGGTCCTATCAGGATCACTCTGGTGGGAATGATTCTACTTTACCTTATAAATTTCAAAGTCCTAAATACTAGTACAAGTTGTGGCTTAACATAGATAACCCAATATCTAACAGAGCAAGTGTGCACCATGGAAGCACGTGGGAGCAATCAGAGTAAAAGATTTATCCCGTGTTCAACAACATATGCAGTATTTTTTAAAAAAAATTTGAGATGCTTCCTGCTAGAAAAATGCACAGAATCACCACCAGAAACTATTGCTCGAGCACCAAGAGTGATATGTAACTAAATACAAAGTGATTAGTACAAATTGTGTTTGACCAAATCCTTATTAAGGGCTACTCACATGAGAAGACACCACATGGAGACTACAGTAGTCTGGTCTTTTGGGATAACTATTTGACTTTTGATAAGCTTTTATATAAAGAAGAAATGCTAAACTCATCCCTGCACCATTTTATTATTTCTACTGATATCAGATCAAACTCTGGGATACTTTACACATCAGCATTCCCACAGTGGAAGTATCTTGAGTCATCTTGCCACTGCATCACCTCGTGTTCCTGTGAGCAATGATAACTACCTGGTAAATCACCGCATATTTATTATTTGTAGCTTATTTAATCACTCAATACAGTACAGTATTGTATATTGTTTTAGTTTTGTTATCTTTATAAAATGGTCATGTCCAGTAAAGGAAGTCCTGAAATGTCTGTGTCACCACCTCACCATCTAATATTGTACTGAGAAAAAGGTAACTTCGATTTTTTTGTACATAAATCAAATGTGTATATATATATATATATATATATATATATATATATATATATATATATATATATATATATATATATATATATATTATATATATATATATATATATATATATATATATATATATATATATATATATATATATATATATATATATATATATATTGCAACTTCATATTTTTGTAATTGGGGTATACTGCCCTTCGATGTGGTCACTTAATTCTAGGGATACATAACTTACGTCTTAGCTAAAGGTTGCTGCCACTAGACCACATGGACAGTAGGTGTAGTGTTTTGTTTTTGTTAGGTAGCTGGCGGAGCAAGCCAGGCACTATGAGTTCGTGTTTTTCATTAATCAAATCGAGAGTGGAAGGAAGGGTGAAACACCAACCAAGACTTTATTTCTTAATATAAATATACTGCATTCCGTCACAATACCAAAAGTTGAACTTCCCCAAATAAACTATTACAGGTCACTTCACCACACATATATACCCGACCTTCTCTAAATAATCAAGTAAGGTCTTCTCTCTCCATACTTTTACTTACTTTTATCCTCTTCACCACTGATTGACTCGTTAGCCGCTTAGGCGATCGGTCACGTCTCTGTTACTTTTCTTTTTCTTTTATCCTCTTCACCAAGCCCGACTGACTGAGGAGTGAGCCACTCCCCAGTCAGTCGGGCTTCACATCTCATACACACAGGTCAGTGCACTATAGCGGGTAATACGTCAGCGTACTTAAAGAGGCTTATCCGACATTTTATATACATCTTAAAGCCTTGCCTAATGTTATTAATATAATAAGTTAATTAATAGATTTCCAGTGAGAACTGGAATAGGCTAAGGTTGCCAATGCTTAAATTTTCACCATATCTTTATTCTGGCCCCCACACATACACTTTCTTATATATTGTGACTTTGTCTTATAGTTACATACCTTAATTCTAAATTACATACTACAATAAGTGTCTGGTTTGTCAGGTTCTGGGTAAATTACATTGGCTATCTCATTATCTTGAAACTGTAGCCGCAGGTGGTTCAGGCGCCAAATGGACAAAGGCCTTGATACTTGATATTAATTTGTATGTATGGTTCATTCCCCCACACTTTGCACTTGTTTAACACGCTCAGAGGATTTTCGAATCATTGCTCTGTTCGTGGTTATTCGTCACATGGGGTAACGATGTGTATTAAGCTCATATCGAAGTACATACGATTTTCTCCATGGAGTATATAGTTTATGGGTCAACTCGAAAACTTAATCTATGTCTAAAACATTTATTCTTTTTCCAGATCATTGGTTTCATATATTTTCATCTGATACCCGAGATAAATATGTTTGCTAATCGTACTCAGATTACATACTATAACCTTCAGACAGTCACACTTATTCACCATAGTACACTAGTCTGTATAAATTGGCCCTTCCCAATCATCATATAGATACCTTGAGTTCTTCCTTAATACTATCAGTGCACATACTTAAGATCATATGCACGGACATTGGTATAATTCGTATATATCAACATACAGCATACGAACTACCCCTTCCAAAAGTTTACCGTTTTCTATGACACTACTAGCGCAGTGAGTTTAATGTTTTAGTGTTAGTTTTATCCTCTTCACCACTGATCGGCTTGTTAGCCGCTTGGGCGATCGGCCACGTCTCTGTTACGCACTGTTGGCAATTACTGGGCATGCACCGGCTTCTGAATGTACCTGAACCTGTTCTAGTGTTGGTCTACTGTAGTCTGGTCTTGAAAGAGCTCACACTCGGTGCCGTCACAACACTCTCTGGCAGAATGTTCCATGAGTTCACAACTCTCATTCCGAAAAAGTTACCCCTCATAGTTTTCTGGATTTGCGACTTCCTTAACCTTGAGCTATGACTCCTTGTGGGACGGGCGTCTGCCAGCTCCAGGTAGGGGCACTCGACTGAGTAGTGCCCTTTGATATGCTTGTACACCTCAATTAGATCTCCCCTTGCCCGTCTGTAGTATAAGCTTGGCAAGTTCAGGCGCTCCAATCTCTCAGGGTAGCTGAGGTACCGCAGTGCAGGCACCAGTCTGGTGGCCCTTCTTTGGACATTTTCAATCAACTGACAGTCCCTGGCATATCTCGGGGACCAGACGGGGTGACAGTATCCAGACGGGAAGCACTTCACTCTTGAAGATGGTTAAGAGGGATATCTGAACGACCTTCTTACAAGACCTAATAAGTTAGTCGCCTGATTTACCTTCTTCTCGCAATGGCCCGAGAACTTCAGTTCATTGTCAACGCATACACCTAAGTCCTTTTCACTTTCCGTCTCATTTAATGCAGTCTCTTCGTCCCGTTGGGACATATGATACATCTCCTTACCGTTGGTACGCCCCAGGTGCATCCTCTTACACTTCGTGACATTGAATCTTAGCAGCCACTTCTTCGACCACTCTTGAAGCTCACAGAAATCCTTTTGCAGCTCTTCACAATCCGTTTGGTTCTTAATTTCCCGAAATAACTTGGCGTCATCCGCAAACATCTGTATGGAGGAGTGTACATTTTCAGGCATGTCATTTATGAAGCAAACAAAAAGCAGCGGGCCCAATACACTGCCCTGTGGTACCTGCTTGTGACGGGTACAGATGATGATTTCGTACCATTAACCACCACACTGCTTGCGGTTATGTAGAAAGTCTTTTATCCACGCTAGGACATTTCCCCGAATCCCGTACCCTCAGCTTAATTTTTAGCCACTGCAACAAAAGAAATGACAGCACAATACAGGAACACTTTATCATAATGTTACAAAAATGATAATCTCTTACTTAAGCAGCAAACTTAAATAATCTATCTCATTGAGCTTTGTAACAAGAACTCAAATATGCAAATCTAGTACAGCACTACACTAATGAACACTGGGGAATATATCCCTACCAGTTTTGGGATTAGGGAGGGGGATGAGCAATGTTATCCCCCAAATTTACAGCTGACAAAAGTTTAAAATATACTGTATATAAAAATCTGATAAAAAGACCTAATTGTGCTGTTCGTACAATGAAGATACTGTATATGCCTAAATAATATGTTTTTCCTATTATGCTGAAAAAGTCAGTAGTGAACTAGGTTTGAGGAAAAAACATTATTCACTGGTGACAGTTTCACAACCATCCGACTAAGATGGCTGTGTCGATTGGCACCTAATGATGCTACAATGAGGAAATACAGTACTAAGCTATCATCAGTACTCTCGAAGAAATACCAGTCTGGAAACCCTAAGTTGCCATAAAATAACTTCGGAAGTCAGAGGAATAGCTGTTAGTGTTTTGATTTTCCCGGCATTTAACTTTTCTTTATGCTGTAATACCGTTATATAATGCTTTATATGTGTAGTCTGCCATTTTAGGTTTATTTATAAATAATTGTTATTATTTTTAGGCTTAATACATATCTATTCCCAAGCATCAGTGTTTGTGGATTTAAGTAATATTACGCTCGTAGTTTACAGATAAACAGCAAGGTTGCGTCAAAATAACAAGTAATTAAAAAGGTCCTCACCTCTCATATTATGACACAGATTACCATAATTATTTGAAACAAGATATATAAATAAGGTTAAATAAATAAAATTTTAATGAAAAAATATATTCATTGGTCTTGAGAGATCAAAAACAATGTTGGTTCTCTGAGTCATGCACTGCATACATATTATTTGCCGGCAATGAACCGGGTTAGGGTGTTGACCGTCTCACGATTATCTGCAGAACATTTCCCTTGTAATTTGGTGATGTTTTCATTTATTTTATTACTTATTAGCCTCGATTCGTAATGCACGTGCTTTAGTGAATGTGTAATATTATTTTTAGGCTTAGAATGTAGAAACTGTCTAAGCACCAATAACATTCTAATAACTAACTTCATTACAAGGTTGAACGTAATAATCACAGTATTTCTAGGTATTTTCCGTAACGTTAACAAAGTATCAGTGTAATTGGTGTCGAAAAGCATGGAAAGGTGGCTTATCATTTCATATTTAATGATTTATGAATCTTGTAATGAAGTGGTATGTCATTATGTGCCTTTTACATTCAGGTTATTTTGGATACCCATACATGATGATCCCCAAAAGTTAGTTCTGAATAAAATAGGCCAGATAGATTTTTTATTAAATATTGAGTGTTTGCTTGTTAATGCAAAAATTTGGGTGAAGATATAGAAGAAAGGTATAGAAGTGGGACAATATTTAGACAGGGTCAAGGATTTGGTGAAGGTTTAGAGATGTCATATTTGTAGGGGAATTTTCACGTATATTTTTTATCAAATTATTTTTATTTAACTAAAATTAATCAGAGTGTTAGGTTAGATAAAGGCTGCATTAGATTAAATTAGGTTAGGTAGGATAAATTAGGTTTTAATTTGATTCATGAACTACAAATTCGGTATTTTTTTACAAGTAGACAACCAATGAGCCTCTAGGTTAGGTTATGTTAAGTTATGTTGTTTGGTTAGTTTTGGGGCTTTTTGGTTGTTGAGCAATGTGTTTTTCCGATGTTAAAATCCATGGTTTTCTACTTGTAAAAATTTACCCAAATTCTTTCACTTTACACATGTCCTCTAACAGCCTGGTTAGTGATACTCACTTTAAACAAGTATCTGACCTACTAAACCTACCTAACCTAACTTAACTACTGTATATAATAAGTAAAGATTTTTAAGTTTGGTTTTGGATGGTTCATTTTATTTACCATCAGAAATTACATACTCTTGCAGTCTTTGGTATTAGTAAAGGAAGTTGTGTGGACAGTTTAACACCATATGTATGAATTTATACTTTGTCTTTGTTCTCTGACACAGAAATTGCCATCATATACTTGTAACAATACATCAATAAATATCCCATAAATAAGATCCAACTCATATGGTTGCAGCTCCTCTCTATACATTTATTGGGTCTTCACTGATGTGTTCATTTTATTGTATTTAATGCAAGTACAGAATGGTGTGTGGGGGAAGGAAAGATTGAGTGACCATGAGAATCATATTTTCAGAATATCCAGAGATATGGATGAGTGGGAGCAGTATTTTGCTGAGAACCCAGCACCCCGGGGCTATGATGTAAGCTGTGCTCAGCTAGAAGCCTTCTGTCAGCTGCATGTCAACAGAAACCCTATTGCCCTTGTAACTTCTGGGGGCACAACTGTTCCCTTTGAGAGGAACACTGTCAGGTACTGATTAATAATAACACTGTAGTCAGCCCTTGCCATTTGTGATTTTTGAGTCAGTGAATGTATACCAACTCCCTGTTCACAGCCAACCATGATCTTTTAGTATTCATGAGGGACTCTTTACTTTGAAGGGGTTGATACCAGTACATCTTAGGGCTAATCACCTAGAACCTAAGCACTGTCTGTACTGTAGTGAAATATCATAATCCATGATACGTATATGATTTATAATACTCAGTAATATTATAACGGGACAGCGCGGATAAAACCACATTCATTTCCTGGGGTACAGATATTAAAGAAAAACTATTTATACTACTTGGGGTACTTCAGTGTACAGCACTGTACTATACGAAATTCCATTGTTATATCACTAGAAATATAAATACAGAAGATATCTCTGTACTAAATAAGAAATAAGGCTCACATGGACTCTGTTATCATAACAATAAGTAGATGTACCTAAACTAGGTTTCACTTCATTTTCCACGTAAAGATGTAAATGGAGAGAATTGAAATAGTAAAAACTTTCTTTGTATATGGCAATAGGTATGTAGAATTTTTTTTCCATGTAACTTTTATGTTAAGTAATTGTTCTCATGTGAATTTTTATTTGCAGGTATGTTGACAACTTTAGTGCTGGGACTCGGGGAGCAGCGTCTACCGAGTACTTTTTAGCCCATGGCTATGCCGTTATCTTCCTTCACCGTGAGAAGTCAGTTACTCCATTCCTTCGTCACCTTGACCCCCGATTTCTCTTAGATGCTCTTCAAGAAGTGCCCGGAGGTCTGCTTCAGTTGTCATCAGTACACTCATCGCAGGTCAGAACCATTGATATACAGTACAGTATGTTGTGTCTGATTCATCACATCTCACCATATAGCAGCTGAGCTTGTGTAGAACACTCCTAACACCATGGTTGCTACACAGCTCTGCACAATTTTTCATCCTAATATCAAGGTATTTTTTATATGAGGTGAATCATTCATTAGGTTTAAACATTACGAAGTAGCATTCATTCTTGATATTAACCCAATAGTTTGCAGCTGTGTGTATACATTGTGTGTATTTCCATCTCCAGTCTTACTTGATCACTTAAAAGAGCCTCGAGTCAGGGTCGTGAGTGAAGAACATTCTAAATTATGAGACAGTAATCCCATTTCAGCTTCAGGAGCTACATTCTAGAATTTTTCCGTGGTTGGCAAGGGCTAGGTCTAATGGGAAAAGTGGTTTGGGGAAATGGCCCCAAAGAAACATGCAACTCAAAAGTTAGAAATATGTAGAGAGTGTTTGCTAGTTAAAAAGACATTATACGGTACAGCACAGTATAAGAATATTGTATTATACAGTACATTCCAGGTACATAAATGCATATGAATTTTTTTAATCTATAAGGTTTTTGTATTCAAATATGTGTATGATTTATTTGTTTACTTTTTTTACTTGAGTTGATACATGTAAGGGCAAAGAACAAATACAGTATGTAAGAGCTGAACATCTCAGAGTAGGTTTGTATCTTCTGGCAGCCACACTTCTCAGTTATCCCAAAACATATCACTTGTGTATGTATCACATGTCTTTGTGTTTATTTCTCCCATTTTTTTAATTATGTTTTCCTTTATTAGACTAATTACTGTATTTGCATACAGGTACTTCTATTTTTGGGTATCTAATAATGGAAATTTTTGATGGTACACTGCTCCTTCACTTAATGCGGGGTTATGTTTCCAGAAAGCACCGTGTAGAGCGAACCCATTACAACATGGAGAGGTAGGGGATGCGTCAGGTGGACCCCAGAAAGTTCCCCCTCCTCCCCACCAAAAACACTCCAAAACTTAAGTTCAAAGACATCTTACAGCTTTAAAGTAGCTCACTAATTCACATATATCCTGTATCTACCAAATTCATTTAAACATGATGTTGTGGAGGCACTAGCAGGTCCATCAAATCATTTCCCAAAAGTTTAACACCACTGCCATTTGCAGAGGGGCACTTAGAGAATGGTTAGGTGGAGCCATGGTGATGAAGGCAACCAAAATAACTGAAGTTAATCCAAGCAAAGTTTTTGGTTGTGGCCAGACCAAGCATTAGTTAAACTCCGAGCCCATGTGCCGTGAGGACGCTACCCATGGACTGTAATGGCCTTGACCACTGGCCTGCACAAAACTTTTTCTGTTTTACCACATTTGGCCGAATTTTCCTGTATTAGCCTGGCTCAAGCCACATTTGAGCAAATTTTAGCCCTTTGTTAAGTGATACCGGGTAGTAATAAAAAAATTTGTTTGAGCGAATCCGCATTGAACAAACTCATATTAGGCGATAGGGCAGTGTATAGAAAAATGTAAAATCTTCAAAACTTGTAATCAGTCAAAGAATCATCCATCATCTGTGTGACAGTCTGTAATTTGATATTTCTTGTTCGTAAAGTTGTTCTCAAACAATTTTATGTTGTTCTCACAGCCGTGCCTCCTAAAATAACTGTTTGGGTAAAGAAGCTCCTATCAAATAAGTGAAAATAACTTGAAATACCTACCAATATACTGTACCGTACCTGTATGTGAAAAATTTAATAACTGTAAGAGTGCATAAGGTAATTATAGTACAGTATATAAGTTGTGGTATTGAATTATTTATGGAGAAATATGTGTATGCTCTCTCTCTCTTGACTGCTTGCTGTCTGTCAAATGGCTCCTTTAAGTCCATATACAGTAATTTAATAATATTTTTTTCACCACTAAATTACAATCTTTTTGCTGCTTCTTGAGACAGCTGTCAATGATGAAGCACTGGTGTTTTTTTTGTACTCATTATGCATGATTTAAGGTGATATCTAAAGAAATAATTGTGTACATTACATATGTAATTGAACTCATGTTATCCTATAATCATCTCAGCACATCAAGAAGGTTCTAGTTAAGTGCTCCTCATTTGAATTTTTCTCTAATGTATTTTAAGATATGAAAACGCAATACCTGTAATGTTTTTCATAGAATCTTTGAAACTTCATAAAACGCAACCATGATATACAGTATATAAAGAAAATTTTAGGCAATTTGTAGAAATTAAATCACCATTAGTGCATGTGTATACAGGGGGTCTCTGGGTTACGAACTGGTTCCGTTCCTGAGGACATTCTTAAGTCGGATTTGTACGTAAGTCGGAACACATGCTATGTGCATACTGCACTTACTGAACACTGTAGGCTCAAGACAACAGTATTTACTGGTGGTTATGATATACAGTATAGTCTGGATTTACGCGGATTTTGTTTACGTGTTTGGTCATTTACGTGGTGCCTTGCCAGAATGAAATGTTTCAATTTCGTGGTACATTTCATCATTTACGCCGGAAGCGGCGCGGGCAGGTTGCGCACAAGGTCGCCCAGTCATCAAAACATTACTGAGTTCTTCACCCGCCACCCACCACAGCCGCCCCAAGTCAGTGATAGTGAGGATATGGACTTTGAGGGGTTTGACAAAGCGGCCCTGCAAGCCTTTGTGAAGGATAGTGATACAATTGATACAAGTGATACAGGTGAGGGCCAATAATCTTCTCTCTGCCTTGGAACCAATCCCCCATCCCCGTGTGCCTAGCCATCTTTTCTACTAACGTAAGTGTTAAAAAACCTAATGTTATTGATATTTCTCTTAAATATTAATTGTGTGTGCACATCATAAAATTAAGATGTTATTTTTACTACAACGTACGTATTGTGTCGGAAAAAGTGTAGTTTGGGGGTCGGCCCAGTCTCTATTTCAATTAATCCCATATGTTCTGTTATTTCGTTTAAGCGTTTCTCGTTTTACGCGGACCTCCACAGGTTCAATTGACTGCGTAAATGCAGACTATACTGTACAGTTTACAGTACAATAGTGGTATATATTATTTAGTTTATTTACAATATACTGTGCGTGTACAGAGGTGTTTGCGCAAATAAATACAGCTCCATGTGAGATGCGTACTTTAGATTCGGGTAAACTTCTCCCAGTACAGAGTGGAAAATTCCACCGTCTTGGCTGTGACACACAGCTTCATTCATGCCTCGCACACCCGTATAATATATATTCTTTGTGTTTTAAAATATATCTATTAAACAAAACTTTTAGATAAACTATTCAGGATTATTTTGGTAAAAATTATGGTGTTTCTAACTTAAGTAGAACTGATCTTATACTTTGGTATCGACATTTTTTTTCACGAAAGACTCAAGTCCCTTTCATTATATCGTATTGAAATATTTTGTTTAAGAATCTTTTATTTGAACATTCTTGTAGAGAATTTATCCAGGGTCATTATGGTATCAAATTCCATCTCTCAAACACTTATAGAACAGATGCCTTGAATGAAATTTTTACAATATTTTCAGTAGCCGTAAATGTTTTCGCTCATGCCCGCAGACTAAATTTAATGGGACAGTGTTTGTCTGTGGGAGATGAGATAATGAGATGCATAGTTTGGAGATGAGGTGAGATACATAGTGTATTAGCCCTGCTAACAGTCATTAATACTTATATAAATGTGGGTTACATACATTAGGTTTATATAATTACATCACCCACGGGTAACTTTCCTATGAGCTGTAAGTAGTCATTAACTGGACATGTGACAGTGTTTTCCCCCTGCGCTAATGTTCAAATATCGTACAGTAAGATCTTGTATTTTGCGAGTAATATAGACTGGAAAAATTGCACCAAATTCAAATTCGCCAAATGCAAATTCATAAAGTAATGGGAAAATAACAATATAGACTGGCCACTCTACATCAACCTCTGATTTTCCCATTTATAACCTCCAAATGATACAAATTCTGCCTTTATTGACTTGATTGTGCCTTCCGGAAACTAGTTTTTAGGCCTTCCTCAAGTAACTTAATCACACGCTGCCTATCCTGCATCAAATACTTGGCAAACTTAACTCCCTTATGATAGTTTGCTTCTCCTATTCCTTATTTGGCCACTTAGGTGGGTCTGTCCCACCAGCATCAGCAGGACCCACAGTAGAGGTAGAGGCCATTATCTTGACTCGACAGGTGGTAACACCACCCAAAAAAGCACACAATAACAGCCCGGGCAGTAGCTAGGATGGCACGGGCTACAACGCGATAGTTGCGTTCTTGTAAATCTCTTTCACGTTCACCACCGGCAATTCAATCACCAGAACGCTTCTTGGAACATTCTTCTTATCTTGTCTTTCCGTATTCATCACTAACACAACAAAATTGGAGAAAAACAGCGAAAATCACGGAGTAATTGACAAAAACCGCGCGATTCAACTGATCACGTGATGTAAACAGAGAGCGCTGGTGTAAACCGTTATTAGTCCTCGCTACGAAATATTCTTTTTACTAATTCTTTTCTTACAGTATTTATGGGTAACAGCTAAATTTGCTCCCCCCAAAAACGAAATTTGCAGAGTACCTCTCAAAAAACACTTCTCAAACAAGACACAAATCAATTGAACATGTGATGTCGAACTTGAACTGTAAACATTGCATAACCCCGTGCCATGCTTAAGACGTTGAGGATGGAATCGCGCTATAGCCAACATTCTTATGCAAAAGTTCGTGTTTTATAAACAGCGTTCCCCTATTCATCAATCGCGTTACAACCAATTCGCGTTGACAAAACACGCATTGTAGCAGAAATAACTGTAACTGGCATGAGGGCTGTGACGTCATTCAAGACGGTGGCCAGAATTCAGCTGGCTGGATTTCACATTCAGCTGGCTGGATCTCGCGAAATTCACGATATTTTACTTCAAATTTAAGACTTGGTTACATTAGGTAGCGCTTGCGAAATTCAAAAACACGAAATGAAATTGCGCGAAATATGAGATCTTACTGTACACCGGAATGTCCGTTTGACACAGTCGTCACTGACTTGTTACAACTTCTGAGGAGTCACCAAAGATCCTCATACTTACTGGTGTGTGTTGATCATTTCTCTAAATTTGTGATTTTAGTCCCACTGCAGGATAAATCAACTGAATCTGTGCTCACACCCTAGTTATGCATCTCATATGCTTTATTACTACGCCCAAGGTTCTTCTCTCCGGCATGTCCAGTTGATGACTACTCACGGCTCATAGGAAAGTTGCTGTGGGTGATGTAATTATATAAACCGAATGTATGTAATCCACATTTATATAAGTATTACTGTAGTAGGCAGGGGCTAATACACTGCTCGGCTACCACCCTCCGAGTTCTACGAGAGTTAACTAACCACGTAGTACAGTATAACATAGCACCTATGGGGGGGATCAGTGGTATTATACTAGTGACCTTCTGATGCAATGTCAGGTCATCCATTGTTGGGATGGGGGATTAGTGAGTCATGACCAGTGTTTTGCACTTAATGAATGTACAGTATAGTACAGTATATGTAATAGTACTGTAATCACTTTTTATGTTAACACTGCATAAACACTGTATTCTTGGCTGATTGTGTCCTTCACAACACAAATTGTACACAAAATCAGCAGCTAGTGAGATGACAACCTTTTACAATTGTAGCAGAATATGAACCAAACAATCCAAGCAGCTAGGCCACCCACATGCCTGGCACATGGAGATTCATTGGAGCATGATGCAATCTCTTGGAACTCATGGGAAAAAAAATTCAATCCCAGAATGAAGAGGATTGGAGAGATATTCTTGGAACCTTCTCAAAATTGTTCTGGAAAATGCGCCTGATTTTCATCCTCGGAAACTCATTTACAGACTCTGAATGGAGAGAGTGTTTCTGGAAATTTTCCGGCCCAATTTCCATTCCGGCTATTGGAGAGTTCTAGTGTTTGGGGTTTCTGGCTAACAGGGAAATTACTTTAATTGCAGAAAAGGATGAAATGGGAAATTTCATTTTTTATTTTTAGAAGGCAATATTACCATGAGTGATTGAGATTACAAGACATCCTATATAGCTACTGTACGTGAAATAGGAAAGGAATGGTGAATACTGTGCTCTCAAATTTTGTTTCATGACCTTTAATTGTATACACTTGGTAGATTACCAGTCCATGGCTAACCAACACAAGTGTGGAAAATGGCCATAAATCATTGATGATCCATCGTTAGAGTGATTGCAGAGGATATTCTGAAAAAGTGAAAGTGGGTTATATAAGCCTGACAACCCATTAGGGACAGTGTGGATATGGTATCACACTATTTACTAAACTTATAGTACAAACAGTGTTAGCATGGTCAGCACTGTACTTAATTGCTGTCACTTCCTCAGCAGTAAAATGAGGTACTTATTCACAGCTGGGTGGATTTGGAGTGCCCTAGGATTAAACTAGTGACCTAAGACAGGAGGTGAACACTATCCACCAACCATTGCACAGAATATTTTAAGTTAAACTTGATATATTGTATGAGATATTTAGTCTATTACAGCCCTGGTAAGATTGTTAATACAGTGGAGTCTCAATAATCCGTGGGTTAGGTGCTAGAAGACATTGTGAATTATCAAATCGCAAATTATAGTTTAATAGATTTAAAAGGAAATACTGTAATTAGTTAGGTTCCAGAGACTAAAAAATACCTATAAACACGGTGTCTAGGAGGAAGGAAAGCCGGGTGGCGAGCGATACGTTTATTCCAGAGGGACTGGAATACAACTGACACTTATAAATCATACCGGCTGGCCCGTGGCTGCCGGACAACTGTCAAATATCTCGTACAGCAGCAGAGGTAGAACATAATGATGTCAGGTAATGCACATTATGGGACATCCCACAGAAAATAAAAAAATACAGTAACACATAGATATTGTACAAAAAGTACATGAATGTTATATGAGATTTACGAATGTATACATTCCATAGGTTCACCCAATCTGGCAAGATTATCAGCGTGTAAAATCAGAAAGCCGCCTCCTCTGGCTGACTTTCCAGACACTTTCTGACTATCTATGGCTTCTGCGTGCAGCCACTCAGTGTCTGCAGCAGCGAGCACCAAAGGCCCTTCTGTATCTTGCTGCGGCTGTGTCAGACTTCTACATTCCACAGGGTAAGGGTTGAATTATTTATGTTTCATTTAACATTATTAGCCATTATTCATATTGTCCTAATTTAAAAAAAAATCTATCAACATTGTGTATGATATTCCTGTACATTGTAATTACTGTGAAGGTAGTGGGATCAGTTAGTAAGGTGTATTTGTAGTGGCCCGGACTAATTTTAAGTCTAGTTTGACCTCCCCTACAGCAACCTTAGCCCTGAAAAGAAGAGTAGAAATCCCACTTAAGGGCTAGGGATGCTTCTAGGGACTTAGCTGTTCCTTTGATTAACTTAAGTTGCCTAAGTTTAAGGTTACCGAGGAATAAACCTTTAGGCTTTGGTGAGTTTTATCCACAAGTCATTCCTCATGTTCTTGTTCATGAAATGGGTTTTCAGGATCAATCCATCATTTTTAATCTTACAATTGTTCTAGATGACTCACATTCTTCAAAGTCATCCTGACATTGGGAAATGGATGGAAGTAAAAAATCCAGTTGCTATGTGACATAAACAGTGCACCCCACATGAGAAGATAACAGACACAGTAAAATGAAGAACACTATCCCTACAGACTTCTGAAAATTGTAGTCAGTTTGAGGAGGTTCTGGGTTTTAATCCTAAAGACTAAGCTGGTGAATAATGTGAGTCACACAGGATGGCTGTAAGGTTATATATAGACAGTGATGGTCTAGCACTTAGTCTCAAACTGTTTGCTATCCATCATTTCTGTATCTAGTCTTCCATCCCCACATGACCTGCTTGTTCTTTCCTGCCTTGTCTTAGTTCCCTAGTTAGACTCTTCAATTTATATGAATAATTTTATACTTTTCCCTCCCTGCAAACAGATAAAATGGCTGAGCACAAAATCCAGTCTGGGGCGGGTCCACTTACAGTTACTCTTCATCTAGTCCCTAAGATGTTAAGTCCTCTGGTGTCAGTGTGGGGCCCAGAACTGTTTGTTGTTTCTTTCAAATTAGAAACAGATGAAAAAAAGCTAATTGAAAAAGCAACAGGGTCACTTAGAAAATACAAACATGATCTGGTCATCGGGAATCTCCTGCAGACCCGTCGGGAAGAAGTGACATTTGTGACGGAAAAAGAGAGTAGTCTTCTGAGGTTGATGGAGCACCAGAAAGCAGAAAAAACTGAGATAGAAAAATTAATTGTAGAGGAAGTGGTTACCAGGCATAGAAACTTTATTAAATATTAAGCCTTGTCAGCAGTCATGGCCAGTCATGATGAGGACTCTTAATCATAAGTATCTATTTAAATGAAAAAAAAATTTTGGAAGACAAAATGCATATCAGAATTTTAGGTGAAACAAGAAAATTTACAGAATTTAAGTTGGTAATAGATATTGTAATTGATTCTAGTGATACATCCAATTTATGTAACTCAAGCTTAAGAAAAAATTCTAAAATTATAGAAACATTAGCAACAGAACTATAATGTATTTACTCAGCTAAATTAAGGTGAGTATTTGACTAAAAGTGATCATAATAGATATATAGTTTCAAAACATTTTGAGAATAAAAATAACATTGATTTGTGATAAGCAGAAGTAAAAATCTTAGATAAGAGTAATACTTAAAAAAATTAGGTTTAGATGAAGGTCTTATACAACAAATGCAAGTAGGAAATACATATTGTATTAATGAGTCAAGTCATAATGAAAATTGATATAATCTGTGAGTGCATACTAGTGCTGCTATTGCTTATTCTACAGCAATATTAGGCATAATATTGCTGTTTCTGCCTGCTGAAATCTTTTAAAAATGTAATTAGTGGCTAGTGTGCAAACTTCACTGAGGAACTTAGTATAAGCCCTGAATTTTATTACTGTGTAATATATTATGATGATAGGTCTCATGTAATCCAAAGCTTTTACTTAGATTGTGGTGTAACTCAAGTGGATTTTATTATTGTGTAATGATGGACCCAGGACTCTGAGCTGATCATCACTGTCGGAAGTGATAAGCTTAAACTTTAACATCATTAGACTGGTTTGTTTCAGTCATGCCCACGTCCATGGAAACTTGGCTGTTGTAGAAGAGGTCTTTCCTCATCCCTGGGTGGATCTCTCTCTCCTGCAGCCCCGTTCACACTGAGGCCCCACTTGTGGTCTGGCACAAATTCTCATACACCATTCTATTTGTGATGTTATTCTTTTTTAGTTAGCATGTATCTATTTTTTTATCTTTTCTATTTGCTCTAGTTGTCTGTCTGTCTGTTTGTCATGCCATGCCATTCCCCTTTGCACTGACCCTTGCTTTAGTTAGGTATTTTTTTTTTACTTCCCTTGGTTTTAGTTACCTATCTCTAGCATCTCCCATTGTACTAGTTACCTGCATATCAGTTTTCTTTCCTCTTTTTACATATATTTTTCCTTAGCTTTAAGTATTTATCTCTCATCTCCACTTTCTTTAGCTGTACAGTATATCATTTTCCCATACTTTGGTTTGTCTATTTTATCATTATTCTTATTTTAATCATTCATTGTTATTATTGCCTTTGATTTATTTATCCACCTTAATCAGTGCCTCTTGCATAAACAGTACCTTTCTTATGTTGCTTTCTTCAAAAAGTTTATTTCCTCTTGTACACGCTGTCTGTAGCAGCCATAGTACTTCCCACATATTCTTTCTTTTTACTTTTGAACAGATGGTGTCATTCCCATATTTGTTAGCCAACCACAATGCAGAATTCTTCATCAAACCTATCAAGCTACCTGTATACTGTACTTGTAGGTGAGGATGGAAACAGTCAGTAGCTGAAATACTGTAAGTGGGCAATATTTTGCATAAGTTACCCAGCTCTGAATTCAGTAAATGGCAATGTGATATAGATGGATTAATAATTTCTACATTATAATATGTGAGGGAACCTTGAGGTGTTCATTATTCTTTACGATAGAACCTTCAGTTTATGCATTGCACTTCATGATGATTTATAAGATTATACATTTTGTACCTTGTGATGGTATGTAAAGGCATTGTGATGTGTGATGTATCAGTGGGCACTCCCTCATTTACCAGTTTACTCAGTTGGATTTATTATAGATTTATCCCAAACCAGTCAATGAACAAGTGACAATCTGTATTGTGTTTTGAACTGTAGATTACAGGTGATAATCCACGAGTCCTGCTTCTCTCTAGGACACTGTGTAGCAATGTATAATCCACTGTATTTTGCAACATTTTGTTAGACAATCATAGTAAACACCTCAAGAACACACAGTAGAATGTTGTGTACTCTGCACCTCGTGGCTTGTGAGCAACATCTTAGGAATGCAGTTATTTCATTTATTTATTATCAATTTTGTATGATGTATCACAACTTTTTTTTTGTTAAATATATGACCATATTTGTTGTCCAGAGGGTCCATTCTGTGGTGTACACTAAAACCTAGTGAGAAGTGAATGCCATTTTCATTAAATTCGTTGGGTAACAATAAGTGTATAGACTGACGTGAGAGTTGTTGAGAATACATCTCCGAGGTCCAGTTTTTTGTCTCAGTATTAGTTACATTATTTATTTATCACATAAATGTGGAGCAGTTTATTTTTGTTTATGTTATCTACATTACAGTGTGGATATTTCAGTGCACAAAAATGTTGCTTTTTATATTAAGTGCTTGTGTTTCAGTTGATATAAGCTTATAGGAAGCTTCCTATTGATAATAGCAAGTGTAAACTGCCTTTGTGACAGTTATGTCAAAGTGTTGGTCAAACTTATAGTTGTACTCTAGAGGAACTAGAGGAGCATATGTGTACTTCATCCCACCCTGCCACCTCACAATTGTGATAAATTCAAGAATTCCTGCCTTAGATATTCAAGAATTAAAGCAATATTGTATTTTCTATCATAAGTTTAGCACAAAAATGTTAAAAAGAGACATAGAAGGAATCAGCCAGACATATTATATTTGTGTCAACTTTAAATCATTTAAAGGGATGCTTCACCCACATCTGTAGAACAGTGCAGTTTGGGTATTAATGTAATATTCTACCATTTTCTTGGCTGCAGGGGAGCAACTCACAAATTCTGTGTAATGAATTTAATGATAGTGTGTATTAGGCACAATATTGCTTTACAAGAATCGAAAGCTTTTTATATAATTCCCTTTTTTTATTATGTATAGTTACCAGCTCAGTTATAAGAGTATTTATCTGATTGTAACTTTTCCTAAGTTGTATGATACTGCACTTGTATGTTTCATAGGTGCAGATTTGATTTGTGTGAGAGCCATGTATGAGAGAATGGGAGGAGTTTCATTTGTAAATGTCATTAGATTACTTTTTAAGCCATCTGAGCATTATGTAAAATATTTAATGACTAGATTGTTGTTATTATTGCCAACCTGTGCCATGCATAAAATGGCATGAGCAATATCTCCTCCTTATTAGTTTATTTTTTATATCCTTTGGTATATATTATAGAATTGTAGTATAGTCTGTAGTCTCTTAGTCAAACCCAGGAGCTTGTCTATAATCATCCTGTGGGATATATCTGTGGATTCTGAAGTTTTCTTGCCATTCACTTGTCAGACAAAAATTGTAAATGCTCAGCCTTATTCATTCAGATCTACATTTCTTTTTATCAATATGTTACTGACTTCCCTGCTTTGGCAACTGTAATCTATGCACACATCAGTGTCAGAGATCCAGTAGCAGTACTCAGAACATCTGTGAAATTGTTTCAAGTGTTCAGTGTGTGGAGGAGTTTTCTCCAGGTGGTTAGTTACTACTGTACTGATGGGTAATGTGGAGGAGAAAGGAATGAGAATTGAAAAATAGGCTTGCTTGTAATGTAATATTAACTGAGTGAGATTATGTGACTGACCAGTAGGTGGATTTGTATTGAAAATTCACCCCAGAAAAAAAAAAGTGATAATAATAATGTACTAATTTTGATATTAATATAGTGCAGATCAGCTGTTGGGGTATGTGGTTGAATTAATCCCTTTTTTTAACCATTACACACCCCTGGATAAAACTTGATTAAGTGACCAGGTTGAGATATTGCACTACAGTACATGCAAAGATTTAATAAAATATATTCAGATATTCATTATGTATATTGCCAGTGAACCAGCAGTACTTGGGTCAGTGTCACTTGTGTGGTAGTCACATTATTTTACTTTGTCTGTTCTTACTATTTTGAGAATGCTTTACATTATGTTATATTAAGAATTTGTTACATTTTGAGAAAATGGAAAGGAGGCAAGTTATGAGGTAATGAAGACCATTTCAGTTAAGTGATGTAGATTTAGAACATTGGAGACTATTTGTGTATAGTATTGTGATCTGCTTCTAGGAAATGAGTCTTTGTTCATATTTATTTTTTAGTTATCAAATTTCTAATTTAGTTTAGAATTATATTACATTACAACACTATTTTAATACATCTTGAAGTGTTCTACACTTGATGTATATTCATAATTTGGTTGGACTTGACTTATCCATGTTTATATCAGGCCCATCCCTGCATGAGCTTTATGGTTGGTGCAAACATCTTGAAAAGAAGACCTGTTCTTCTACAGGATTACTTCTGTCTCTTAAATATTAATATATAGCAAGAAAGAGTGAACACGAGGAAGTGGGGTAATACTTTGAGTGTATTAAGCGTGTTGATGACAAGATTCTTTAGTTGATATTTAAGTTCATCTTTTCTGAATATTGTATGTAGAAGTGGTGTACACTAAGTATGAGCAAGTATGTGTGGGATATTCTGCCATTTGTCTTAGCATTCGTTTATTGCTTTTTGTGCATATTGCACAAATTTTCAGAGTTTGCCCCCTTTCACTGAGGGTTCTTTACTCCTGGATCCACTCCACACAAAAATAGGAGAGGAGTAAAGATAATACATAGCATGTTAGGTATAAACAAAGAAACATTAAGCACATTGATAATGAGATTCACTGGTTATTTTCACTTCCAACATTGTAGAATATTCAGAAGCATTTTACACTCCTTTATCATTTTTCTGCTTTATAAAGTTCAGTATGTAATACTCTGTTACCCCGAATTTGCAGGCCAGAAATGTTATTACAATGAAAATAGCTTGTATTTCCTTAATATTCACACCATATTGGTGTGGTCAGAGAATACTGTACTGTACTGCACGAACAAGTTAAATACATGACTGTTGAAGTGATATATATGTATAAATATGACAGTATAACTGAGAGCACAGTCAGGAGACCAGTGTAATGTGCTTACTAAGCCTTTGGGTGGGAACTAATCTGACATAAAATTTACCTCCATTGCGACCAGTGCTCTTAAAACGGGAGATTAAAAGCAGCAGTTACTTTTTAAAGTAGTGTCTAATAAGTTGTGGCATCACACTAGCAGGTACACATACCTCCTTGGTAGGTGTCAGGTCAGCTTTATTCAATTTCAGGTAATGTGTCCTTACCTCTCAGCTATCCATTGGGAAGGTATGTGAGTTGCCTGGCTGTGAGATCGGTTATAAAATTGGGTTTCAGGATCAATCCTCTGCATACAGTAAAAACTAACTAGAGCATGATTGTTTTAATATTGATCATCTCAAGCACAGCCTTGTCATATGAGACATTTATTTTATTAATCACAGCAAAGCTTAATGCATTACAAGTAACATCATAGGCCCCCAAGTGCCAAGCAAGTGAGACTGTCCCTCAGTTATCACTTTTTTAACCTTGAAAAATATATATGATTCTCAGGTTTAAAATGCTTTTTTGTAAACCTCCAAGTGGCCCTGATATGCTGCATGAATACTTTTGAAATCACCTTCAAACCATAAGGAAGAGATTTGAAAATGAAAAAATTCTTTCCCAGCTTGAAGGTTAGGACTTTCCTGATACCCGTATGAATATGAACATGCCAGTTGGCATCATTTGAATTAAAATAAGTTGGTCAAAGGTCTTTTCTAAGGCTCTACCTGACCTGTTGAACAGTAGTCTTCCTAATCCAAAAATATGGAATGAACTTATTCAGACATTTAATTTGATAATGATTTTTTTTGCCTCCTGAACCTTCGGGCACATCCTAGACACAAATGGACTCAAACCTGATCTCGATAGCATTTGAAACATAAGTTAAGAAACTTTGAATTCTGCTTGACCAGGACACAGGTACAAGAGATGCATCCATTCTAATTTATTTTAATGACTTTAAAACTCAAGTACTGTATCTTGAACCAAAAGTTTTGAAAAAAGACAGGTAGCCATCCACTAAGAGATTGTATGATAACTAGACATTCTGATTGAACACCTATAATGGGAAGTTCTGATTCATGCTTTCTCCCTCAATCATGGGGGAGATGTAAAGACAGGTCCACTTAAACTTTTTACTAGGAAAGGAGTAAAAGGGTAAAGATAGACAAATTAGTGAGTCACTCCTATTTGCCAATGCTTAAGAGGACCACTTTACCCCTGGATTGACTGAAGGAGCTCTTCTCATAAAAGAAAGGAATGGTTGTGAGAGTTGTTCTGTGGTGAAAGACACTGAGAGCACCAGATGTCCTCAAAACACCATTTTCTGTGTAACCAGAACACATCTCATCTTGTTGAAAATCTTCAGTGTTAAAATATTGACAGCATGGGTAATTACTCTCTGTCTTCCCTGAAAAGACAGCTTCATACACCAAGGTAAGAATCCTTGACAGAAAAATAAAGGTACGAGCAACCCTAGGTTTAATATTGTATGTCTCTAGAGTGAGTACATCCACTGACCTACAGCTGCTAATTTTATGCAGCAGAAATGAAGTAGAGTGTGGCAGGAAAACTATCATAGCAAGCAAGCTGTGTATGCAGTACAGTACTGTAGTTGATTTTCATGAGGAGTATTAATATTGCCTCTTGGGCGATCTTATGGTTTTAAGAAATTCAAAAGGTGTTTAGTGTTACCTCCCTATTCTGAGCTAACACTAGAGGGAGATTTGTACCCCAAGTCATTCTCTGGGAGGATCGTTCTTCAACCATTTCACTTGCTGATCGAACCAAATCTATCTAACTGGCAAGCAGATATCAGTGAGAGTTCACTTTTGTTCTGTGATGAAAGATCACAAGGAACTCTGTTTATTTGCAATGGACATAAATCTGATGAACACTGGCCCTTGCCAGGAAATATTTATTAAGAACAAGGTTCAAACACTTGGTAAAACAATATTTTTAAAAAGCTGGACTGAGGCATGTGAAATCAGATTCCACCTTGGCACAGACAGAAAATAAAAGCTGGTTCTTACTGCAATGCTGGTTCAAACTTATTATGGAATATGGCAAGTCCAACTTTACCATTAAAGCAACACTAAGAACTTATTAGCCTGGAGTGCAAACTCCAAAAATGCAAATTGTTAAGAGACAGAGTAAACTTGGTCTACAAACAAGAAACAATGGAAACAGGATTTACTCATATATACATGGCAGGCAGTGGTTAAGAAGTGAGGATTGACATTTGAATTTTTAGTCGTGGTGACTTGACAGATAATGGAAACTGTGTGACCATGCCAGTGTGACATGGTGACTCGTTACCTCCTAATTTAAATGGTAACTTGGTTTTAATCTTCCTCTTTAAGGACAAAGGTTGCAACAAATTTCCCAGCACCTCTGTCAAGGATCTTCTACCCTAGAGCATAGTGAATGTATTACACATCTAAGATGTCTTTTTTTTTTATAGTTTTGAGTTTTGTTAATTTTAAGAAGTGGTACACACATACTCATTCACCATATTTCTATCATTTAAACTTAATAGAATACCATTCAGAACACACTTTTCAAGAACTGAACTGAAATTGTTTGTGTATATTCATGAAAATATTACTCAAAAGATATGTTATAGCAATAGAACACAATAATATAAGAATGTGGAGAGAGAGAAGGTACAGTTCAGTACTGGTTAAGAGAGATTTTAAAGCCAGTAAGAAATCTTATACATACCTATATAAAGTCTGGATTTCATTCACAGTTTTGCACAATATAACTACAGTACTGTAACTGGGACCCAAACAACTGCTCAAATTAGCTCATAATTCATTGATCAAATAAATCATGGAAATGAGATTGTATTGTCTTCCTTTAATGCTTCAGGTGAGACTACAATACATACAGTAGTGTGTCCAGAGTCTCACACAGTACATCTTGGCAAGTTTATTAACAAAAGTCATTGAATAATGAGAATCACAGGAGACCTAACTCGGAATGACATTACAGTAAATATATACAGTATATAAAAGTGTATCAATTTATTCAATTATTATTTTTCAATCTATGGTTGCCACCTTTGGGTTGAAGTATTAATACAATCCTATTTTTGTAGTACAATGTAAATTCATGATTTATTTTTTGGGGGGTTAAGAGATTTATTTGTGATGAGTAAATGACACCATACTACTGTATGATGTAATCGTGTTATAACATTTGTTTTAATGTGGACAGAGTTCATAATAAAGGTTTCAATAGTTTTACAAATGTGACAATAAGAGAATTATTCCAATCTACAATAAGTAAAAACAATCTTCAGATGGTTAATATACTGTACAGTGTACATTATATTATTTTCTGGTTTGTTTGTCTTTTTTAAAATGATGAAACCTGTGTGTGTATATATATATATATATATATATATATATATATATATATATATATATATATATATATATATATATATATATATATATATATATATATATATATATATATATATATATATATATATATATATATATATATATATATATATATATATATATATATATATATATATATATATATATATATATATATATATATATATATATATATACAGGGTATATAGCAATCGAGTTCAGGGGCCAGGTACTCACTGTAGCTCCATCTTGTGGTTTGTCCCACATTTTCATGAACTCCAAAATGTAAGTTAAATATTACTACTTTATCGGTCAACTTACATTTTTTCTATTAATTTTGTTCATTCTTGTTTAGGGCGTGTGGCAGCCTAGTGGATACAGCACCTCCCTTGTGTCCTTGGGGGTTGCCGGTTGGTGCCCAGGGCCTTTCTAGTTCACCCAGCTGTTATGGGTATTAACTGAACAGTTGGGAGAGTGAAGGTAGTTGAGGGCAATTGTGGCTACATTTCCATCTTTTGTATTGAAGGTTCAATATATAGTGTGCTGTATCCACACTGCCCCTAATGGGCTGCCAGGTCTACGGGACCCACATTTTTTGTCTTGCCTTTCTTCCTATGTTTATTAATTTATATAACACCCACTCTACATTCATTTTCATTTCTTACTGGAAGCAAGTGACATTTGTTTCATGTACTGTATGTGGCAGCCAAACTATCATGCATTGTTCTTCAGTAGTTGGGTGCTTGCGTGGTGACTGTTGTGGCCAGGTTGTGGGTGCATCCACTGGTGTCCTCATGTTCACCAGATCAATTAAAATTTATGTATGAATCTTTTCTGATTTAGATAGATAGAAAGAATCATTTGTAATTTTCTAAGAATCCAATGAGTGAATTGTATTGAGAAAGTCAGCCATCATTATTATATGTTAGTAAAATTCTGCCGATGGCCCTGGGGTTAATAAGAGGATCACCATCATACAAAACATAGTAACAGAAATAAGAACATAACTTATGCTTCATTATGATACTGACGAGTAACTGTTTACAGTAGACGCACTAATATTTTAATATTTTACAAGTTCAACAGGCTTTAACCCCTAGGCTTTGGGCTACGTTCGGCAACCCCCCTATACCCCAATGGGGGTATACAGTATACGGGAACATTTAAAAAACAAATAAAAAGGAATTCTAGTCTTACAAACTGGCCATGAATGATACAGACAGGAAATAAATAAATATCCTTACCACAGGTTGGCAACACCAGGGCTAGGAAGAGTCGAGATTGTTCGTGAAGTGGCATGTGTGTGACACAATAGTACAAGGTAAACAACACTAATTTGTGGGCAGTATGAGGTACAGAACACTTGTTTTACTATGTTGTTACTACTTACACAATTAACACTCATTATTAATGCTCCAGTAATTGATCACAATACTAGACATGTGCTTGGGGATAGGGGGATAGAAATACATGGTGAAGTGAGTCAAGTCCAATGGCAAGATGCCGACATTACAAAAGCTGAGAAGCTACTGAGAAGAGACTGGGAGGTTCTCATGTGTGAGCCAGGACCGCTCTTTTTATTCAAATAGGCCAGCGAGAGATCAAAACGTCATGTGACGTGACCCGAAGCTCTACAGCCACACGTCACACTATGTGACCCGAAGTCTAGGGGTTAAATATCTTAAAGTATTGATGCACAGCTCATAAACAAAGATATACTGTATATTTGATGAAAGATATTGTTTTCAAATATTAGTTCTTGTACAGTCATTTTTGAGAAACGTGAGAAAACTGATACAATAGAGAACTAACTTCCACCAGGAGACCTATACCTGTATAATGAACTCCAGCGTCCATATTGGTGTATGTCCTCATCCACACTTAGGTTAAGGCCCTCTTCTGCAGCAGTGAATTTAGAGGCAAGCTTTGTGATTAGTTTTTATTCTGGTTTAGAATAACATAAACGAGCCGATCAGTGGTGAAGAGCATAAAAGTAAAAAGTGCATCAACTTACTGACTACTGTAATTATTATTACAGTATCACTTTAATACAATACTACTTAAGATAACCTGATTGGTTGATCATTGTAGATGTACCACCAATAGCTTTACTGTATTAACAATACCTTGACATTTACTGTTAATGACACACACACACATTTATAGTCATAATAATGCAGCTAGAAGACCAAGATTAATAGAACTTGGCTTGTCTTTATAATCATTGAGTATTGACTAAATATTCTCAATTCTCACATTTTTTCATCATAATATAAATTGTTTAACTAGCAGCCACTATTGGGTCTTTCCTTATATTTTTTTTAATTCTTCTGAAAATTAAGAGGTCTGGAAAACTCTTACCGGTATACCTTTACTATATATATAATCATTATTTTTTTAAATTAGTTTCATGTTAAGAATATCTCATTTTTCATAGATTTGTTTTTTGCTGCACTTGTACATACAGTATTTGTTTTCTCGAATTATTTTAATGTTCATTTTACCAACTACACTTTACCTTTGCTCACCAAGTTTCTTTTATTGGTGATGCAGAAGTTTCATTAGTTACAGAAAAATATCTTGACTTCCCTCACTAGTACCCTTCCACCTTTTGTATTCACAGTTTTTACCTTCTTTGATCCCATTGTCTGAGTCGTACACACATTCTGACACTATTATCTCAGTTATACACATTCTCTGACACCATCATCACCTCACTTATACACACACACCCTATGACACCATCACCTCACTTATACACACCCTCTGACACCATCACCTCACTTATACACACCCTCTGACACCATCACCTCACTTATACACACCCTCTGACACCATCACCTCACTTATACACACCCTCTGACACCATCACCTCACTTATACACACCCTCTGACACCATCACCTCACTTATATTAACACTAACACACCCACCTGCCTACACCACCGTCTCTACCCTCATAACCCCACTAAATAACTCTTGACACTCCATCTCTTAATATACAGTACAGTACCCCTTCGTCACTCTCCCCACTTAAATTCTTTACTAATATTTACAAGACTACCACAGTTCTCGCATATTGCTAACAAAATCCTTCCTTATACGTACAATATTTTCCCATGATTTCTTTATTTATAACTACTGTACTGTATATCCATGTGCTATTCAATTTCATCCACTTTTTAGAAATGCTATATAAACTGGTTACACTGTACTGTATTATACATGATGTTTATAAAAGCCTGGATGATTTGATGCTTTAATATTTTCCATAATAATTAAGATATAAAGCTAAAACCATGTGTAAACGATAGAGCAAGTATCACATTTTATTATTAACCAGTTTGCCTGATTACTGACTGATTGATTGAACAACTAATTTTACTGGTATCACTGGAAATTATGCCATTGGATTTCTTTCCTCTGGGGTTTTGATGGAGATGTTGTGTACAAGATGGTCCATCCCTCATAACGATCTTCAAGAGTGAAGTGCTCCCCCGTCTGGATACTGTCACCCCGTCTGGTCCCCGAGATATGCTAGGGACTGTCAGTTGGTTGAAAATGTTCAAAGGAGGGCCACCAGACTGGTGCCTGCACTTTGGCACCTCAGCTACCCTGAGAGATTGGAGCGCCTGAACTTGCCTAGCTTATACTATAGACGGGCAAGGGGAGATCTAATTGAGGTGTATAAGCAACTCAAGGGGCACTACTCAGTCGAGTGTCCTTACTTGGAGCTGGCGGACGCTCGCCCCACAAGGGGTCACAGCTCAAGATTGAAGAAGCTGCAACTCCAGAAAACTGTGAGGGCAAACTTTTCGGAGTGAGAGTTATGAACTCATGGAACAATCTACCAGAAAGTGTTGTGACAGCGCCGAGTGTGAGCTCTTTCAAGACAAGACTTGACCAACACTGGAGCAGGTTCCTGTACATTCAGGAGCCGGTGCATGCCCAGTACTTGCCAACAGTGCGTAACAGAGATGTGACCGATTGCCCAAGCAGCTAACGAGCCGATCAGTGGTGAAGAGGATAAAAGTAAAAGTACTGAACCATGAATGAGGGTCAGGGATGCAATGCTGATGGTTAATACTGTCATGTTTGAATGCACATGGCAAGAAATTGAATATCGATTGGATGTTGTACGGGCAACCATAATAGCGCAGAGGTTTTTTTTACTTTTATCCTCTTCGCCACTGATCGGCTCGTTAGCCACTTGGGCAATCGGTCACGTCTCTGATTACTTTTCTTTTCATTTATCCTCTTCACCAAAAGATCAGCTCGCTAGCCGCCCGGGCGATCGGTCACGCCTCTGTCATGCACTGTTAGCAAATACTGAGCATGCACCGGCTCCTGAATGTACCTCAACCCGCTCCAGTGTTGGTCAAGTCTTGTCTTGAAAGAGCTCGCACTCAGTGCCGTGTCAACACTCTCTGGTAGATTGTTCCAAGAGTTTACAACCCTCACTCCGAAAAAGTTTGCCCTCACAGTTTTCTGGACTTGCGGCTTCTTCAATCTTGAGCTGTGACCCCTTGTGGGGCGAGCGTCCGCCAGCTCCAAGTAAGGACACTCGACTGAGTAGTTCCCCCTGAGATGCTTATACACCTCAACTAGGTCACCCCTTGCCCGTCTGTGATATAAGCTAGGCAAGTTCAGGCACTCCAATCTCTCAGGGTAGCTGAGGTGCCGAAGTGCAGGCACCAGTCTGGTGGCCCTCCTTTGAACATTTACAACCAACTGACAGTCCCTAGCATATCTCGGGGACCAGACGGGGTGACAGTACTCGGGAAGCACTTCACTCTTGAAGATCGTTACGAGGGACGGACCGTCTCGATATCTGAACGACCTATAAGACCCAATAATTTATTTGCTTGGTTTACCTTCTTCTCGCAATGGCCTGAGAACTTCAGCTCATTGTCAACATACACACCTAGGTCCTTCTCACATTCAGTCTCAACTAGTGCAGTTTCTTCATCCCGTTGGCACATATGTTACGCCTCCTTACGCCCCAGGTGCATCCTCTTACACTTCGTGACATTGAATCTCAGCAGCCATTCCTTCGACCATTCCTGGAGCCCACAGAGGTCCTTCTGCAGCTCTTCACAGTCAGCTTGGTTCTTAATTTCCCGAAATAACTTAGCATCATCGGCAAACATATGTATGGAGGAGTGTACAACGTCAGGCATGTCATTTTGAAGTGTATTAGGTAAACATGTATGAAAAACTTTGATAATTTCTCTATTGCTAGCACACAATTTTAGCTTTATAGCTTAATTAGTATGGAGACTAGTAAGAATTAAATACAGGGAGTTCAGATCTTTTAAGAACACCTGGTATTGCCACTCTGCTCTTACTGTATGGACAAAAGCATAGTTAATAATATCACCTTGGTTCTATGCCTATATTCTCCCTGAAATGAATGCTTCAACATACAAATACACCATGGATTTTATTCCACTATTCTAATGTGATATTTTTTTATGCAAATACTAGACAGTAATATACTGTACATACTTCCTTTAAGTATACTCGTATACTAACAAAATCTTAGTTTCCCTGTATACTAACAGTTTTAGTCCCCTTGTATACGACAGTCTTAGTCTCTTTATGTACCTGCAAAGTATTAATCCTTGTATACTCACAAAGTTTTGATCCTTTAGTGTACAGACTAAAAAAATTGAATCTATTGTTATCTTGAATATTAAGTTGTAATTACTCTCTTTTTTATTAACACATTCTTTATGTTTTTTGTTCTTACTAAAGTCTTAAACACCTTTATTAATAGTTCTTGATCCCTTTGTATACAGTACTGGTAAAGCCCTGGGCACTTTTTTTAAGTACCCTGTAAGTAAATGTTAGAGTAATAATAACTCACATTTTATGCAAATACCTGTATTTACATTGTTACATTGTAATTTATGTTTTATTACAAAGGTGCGGGCAGAAGCCCAGGCAATTGGATCAGTGAAATTTTATTTATTTACATTGTATTTAATATATCTTCAATATACGTACTGTATTTCAAAAAATTATTAGCCAAATTCAATGGGAAAATCATATTTATACAAGGATTGCACAAGACAAATTGCTGTACTAAATTGTAATTACAACTGTATCAAAGTGAGGGTTACAGTGGTAAGTCAAAATGGTACGATACCACTTAGAACTTAAATTAGAATTCTAGTTATTATATCGTAGATCATAAGGGAAAAGGAGTCAGGATGTCCTCTGTCCAAATGTGCTTTGTGCCTCTTTCTCGTATTATTAATTAACTCTTATCTCACAGTGAGTTAGTATACTGTACTGTTTTAGCCGTCTAAACTGAAGCCTTGTCTTCAGTGAGGTGCCATGTACTCCTGCCTTGTCAGTATGTTATAGCTAAGATTATAAGACTTCCAATTAAAGTCTGATGACTAAATGAGTAAACAATTATATAGATTGCTCAAGCTACCTTTCCTAATTCCAGCTTTAAATAATAATACTAAACATGAATTTGAAAAATAAACTTTATTGTTTATTGTGGACCATCTTCTTGGTTGCTTTAAATTTCATGAAAATCATAAAATTTTTATTACAACAGAACTGTAAATGCTTTAATACAGTATGGTCAAGCTACACCAGTTGTAAGAGTATGAGTATGTGTACTGTACTTAGTCATTTGTTTTCCAGATTAGATAGCAATAAGTGATTCACATGAAGTTGATTAATATGCTTTCATTAAATGTTACTGCATGTTATGGGACCATTACAGTATAGAAATTGTAATTATTTACTGAAAATTGGCCAACATAGATTTTCAAGTTAAAATTACATTATGGGTCATATAATTATGCGAGTGATCATTAAAGATTAGCAAGCTAACATGTGATGAAGCCAAAGAAGAAATAAAAATATATAACTACTGTACTCATGAACTATTTTGGCCATTGAAAAGAACTTTGTCTCGAAAATTAACAATTTTGTTTTAGGTTGAAGGTTTAAGTTGCTGTTCAGGCTACAGGTATTGGTATCCAAGAAGGGTTAATGCTTTCCAAATAGGCCTTAAAAGAAGTGTGATATTTGGAATAATAATTTAGAGAGGTAAAGAAATTGTTGGAGGTTGTGGTAATGCTCGGGAAGAAAAGGGTAGAATGTTGACGTGATATACTGTATATAAACTACTGTACATCATAAGTTTGTAAAGGATTCATTATTGTACTGACAACATGCAGATAATATGTACAACACAGTACAGTATACAGTACTTTAATATACTGTACTACATGAAACATATTTACAGTATTACCATTATCAGCAATACAGTATCTTGACTAGCTTAATATCTCAAGCATATTTCTTATCCTTCAGTGTAATGTAACCTCAGTGAACTGCCTAACGTAAATAAGTGAATATGGAGTTGTATTGAAGAACAGCAAGAAAAATAAGTTTTAATTTCACTTAAAATATTTGTATCCTAAGTTCACCCCTTGTGTACGGGCTCCCCTGTGAGCTGAATAAAATCGTCTGGTCTTAGCCGAATAAGATATTAAAACTGGCATCCCTGTAGTGAAGAGGTTAATGTATACACTCTAGCTCCTTGTTTTCCACATTTTGTTCGTCACCACTTCAATTTTTCCTGACCTGATAGACCAAGAGGTAGAACCACATCACAACAATATACCAATTTTGTTGTCAGTTATTGGAAATTCTTTGGTTTTGATAATTTTTTTATTTTCCAACTTTTCTGATGGACATATATTGGTGTTCTGGACAAAGATATGGCAACTACAGAAGCATGGTACAGTACTTGTGTACGGTATTCAATATTTGTCAAATTTGGGAAAAGTTGGTGTCTTTGAATATTTCAGTTCTTGTACATCAAATAACATGATACACTGTACAGTATAGCCATCAGCTTTAGGTGGAGTTTGTAACTACAGTTCTAAATATGTATTTCATAATATTAACAACATATTATCTTTAGAAAACTCATTCTGACCAACAATATTCACATATTTTCTGGATCTAGTGTACAGTACTGACTATGGTACAGTACTGCACACTGATTTGTGGAAAAATATTAACTTAAGTTTTTTAAAATTGCTCCAAACTAGACCAATTGATTGATTTGCAGTGCAGCAAATTAAACACAAAATCTGATTTAAAATATGAAGACTACAGTATAGTACAGGTACTTGAAATGTAACCTCTGCTTGTATACAGTATCTGTCAAAATGTGCATCAGGGAACAATATAGAAATATTTTTAAAAAATCCAATTGTTTTGGAAGACAAAATGTTGCCGCCTTAAGGATCCAGAACAAAATAATTGCAGACAAACATCATATCACGGAGGTACTGTACTGAGTTTCACCCATCCTAGGTAAGTTTTCATCCATAATTTACATTTTTATGGCAGAGAGGGACTACAAAAAACGAGTACAGTACAGTATTACAACAACATATTGTACTCAGGGTTCTTTGGGAGGACTTTGTGGGGTTCAGGATGTTTGGTGTTCACTCAGGATGGGGTGGAGAAAGGAAACTCACAATGTGCTTTCTGTATACATGTTGTATTGGATGTACAATGCAGCTTGGTGCTGGGAAGGCAGCATGGTTACAAGCGTGATGTAGAGAGAGCTGGTTGGTGAGGATGCTCACAGCTGTCACTGATATAAGTTACGACACAGCTTAATGTACTGTACAATAAATGTATTGCATGCTATTTCGTATGCAGCATTATTAATTTTTACACGTAGTTTATTTAAAATTCCAGAACTTGTCGTCAGTAATAAGTCATTGTAAAGCAATCTTAAAAAAAATAAAACTATGACCCTTTATATCTCTGAATCATGAATATGTCCAGAATTTTTAGAAGCCTATACTGTACAGTATACACGTGATTAAAAAAGTAAAAAAATATGAATGATATATCACAATAATAGACAGTTGAACAAAAAGTGTACACAATCTTTAAATGCATGAAAATATCCATGAGTTCTTTTATTACCCCATGCAAATACCAATTGTATGAATGTTGCAAAATATTAGCTACAAATTGATTTACTTCTCCACCCCTCAGATCCACATCACTTAAGTGGACAGTGTTTCTATGTTACAAGAGTTCATTTGAACACAGTTGGTGATCATTCTTGTATACGTATTATGACTACAAATATTATTGAAGAGACCTCAAGGCTTTGAGTCGCTGACGTATTTTGCTGCCAGGGATCTGACAGTTGAAAGATTAACAACAATTACTTTACGATGAAAAGTTGTTCATCAAGGATTTATTAGTGAATGGTGGTCTTCATAGCAACCAGTTTCCTTTCATAGTGGTTCTCCAATGATCAGTCTTGGCTTACTTGAAACCAAAGATCTACAGTCTTTGCTTGAAACTGTTATCACACACGCACACAAAAGCTTCACATTATAAAACTTATTATTAACATGCAGGAAAACTTTGAATTCCAACCATAATAAATTCTCAGGTAAATATTAACAAGAACTGTTTTCCTGAGACACTTCGAGACGGCGTCAATCAAGGTATCTACCTACCTTGGCGTCAATAATGTGCACCAATAACTGAAGCAACTGAACTGAAGTGTCAAACGAAAGATTCTCAAGAGATTTGTAAACGGCTTGGATTCTGAGAGGTTCCTTATGGTGAATTTTCCCCGAACTGATTCAGAAAGTGGATTCATAAAGGTTCGTAGGCCCAGTTGGTGTCATGGACTCATGGGCATGGTCAACAAACGAATCATTTGCCCGAGTGACTCCGTGAAGGAAAATTTGTGGATCCTGGCTCCTCTGTGGTGAATACATTGTTAGTAATTTTATTTTCATATTAAGTTATTTAAGCACATGTTGACTAATTTACCCCAAGTTATTACATGTGATGTTAGAGTTGGTCAACCACCGCCAGGGTAGCTTGTCAATCCAACAAGTAGTTACCGAGTGTTATTGTCATCAAATAGAAATTTAGGTAACGTTGATGTTTATGATAAGGTAAATACTGGACAAAGTTCAACTCCGCCATTTTATATTTTCTCATGTTACCTGAAATTAATGAATGCAATTAACTGTGTTGGTGGTGGTCGACAGAGCCTGAAGTAGATCGTCGACCATTACGTCACTGACTGGGTCGTATTTCTTGGCAAGATGTACAGTGACCACCATATGACGATATAATTATTGATTATGCGGTCATAACGGGCATGGCAGGTCACAGCTTCCTTACTCTCATATAGCTTGTAATCACCGTGCATGTTATAACTTGTTACCACTTTTGAGTATCCCTTCCCCGCCGCCACCACTCGCCCAAGCTACGCCACTGGTTGTTTTAGGCTGTGGGAACTGCACAGTGCACACCCCCAAAACACTTTACGTTCGTCACACCTCACCCGTTGTTTATAGGTAAATTACCCCAAAATGAACTTCGAAATTAATATACAGTATTTCCTATTCAACAAACAGATGGTGAGGATATAAGAAAACTTATCACGATCTTTAAGCTTAAAAACAAATTTGATTTTACGAAGGGGAAGCAACCAGGACATACATTACCGTTGTTATTTAATTATTTACACCTAGTTTTATTTTATATTTTGTTACCTTTCTGGTAGTTTAAACTCTAACTTGTCTATTTAATTAGGACGTGATCAAATTTAAATTCACATCTGTAGTTCAGAAAATAAATGCAAGTGTTGTGATTTAGTGATTACTTAAGAAACGTTGGTTTATATATATAGACACAGAGCTTTGAAACTACAGAAATAAATGAAATGCAAACTGTCAACGTCTCTTTGTAGCATAAATTCTTTGAGGATTATATCCACCTATGATCATTGTCACTAACACCACCCAGTCAACAATCCAGGGTTATTATTTTCTAATTATCTAGTAAGATTCCACTTAATTAACCTGGTTATAACCTACCTCGTCGTAAATGGTGGGAAATAAGTCTTACCTGCAGTGGCGGCTCGTGCATAGGGCTGCAGTCCCCCCAGACACTCACTGCCAGGCGTATGATTCCTTTAGAGAGACAGCTGAATAATACCCTACCAACAAATATATCATGTTATATGTTATTTAATTATTTTCAATACGTTACTAAGTGAATTTTCATTAAAATCAGACCAAAATTTAAGTTACTTTCATAGTTGCTGTCAATGCTGTACGATTCATGTCTGTTATTAATTGGCGCCGCCGCTGCACTTGAAGCAGCTCAGTCTCGTACAACGTGTGGACGGTGTGGTTAAATCGTGCTTTCTTTAATTACCCTTTGACCATGGAAAATCGAGTGAAGTATTTGCAAAACATCAACTTTTCCCAACTGACATTAAATGAAAAGACTGAAATCAAAGCAAGAGGAAGACCTACACCAGTTTTATCCATTCAACAGAACAGTATAAGCAGGAACAAAGAATATACACGCCAGTTTAACATCAGTGTTTATGGCTCTGTGGTTGTGACGAGGCAAATACTTTATTCTGCTTTCCATGCTTATTGTTTGGTGGGGACTCGGCATGGACGAAAAGTGGTGTGACTGACTTGAGGCATTTGCCACAGAAAATAGTGAAACATGAGCAGTCAGCCAAACATATGAATAACATGATTAATTTATCGTTGCCCTGGGAATTCGTGGACATCAACTACTACTCATACCTGAGGTAGGTCAAATTTGTGTATCCTACTGTTGTGTGAGGCTTGCAGTCCCTCCATTTTATTTTTCACGAGCCGCCACTGCTTATTACCTAAAATAAGGCTGTATGTAATTAAAATTACTGTCAGGATAAATGTCAAACAATTCAAAGGTAGAATTTTCATAATTATAAACTATTCATACTTATTTAAGATACTGAGAAGTTCCCAAAGTTCGTATGTTTGGTTAAATAATGTAGAAATTATATTAATGAATTGGCAGCTCAATTACAACGAGGAAAGAGGAATGCCACAAGATTCTCAGATCAAAATTTCTTCATTTTTTTTAGTAACTATAAGAACATTTGGAAACTTCTCATGATCTTAAATAACAATGAATAGTTTATTATTATAAAAATTATACCTTTGGATCGTTTAATATTTATCCTGACAGTAATGCAGCCGAAAATAGACCCACCAATCACAATCACCTTTACATACAGCCTTATTTTACCAAGTATTGCCAGGTAAAATTGTCAGTAAGAGACTCAGGGTGGGGTCGCTGGATCTTTGGCTGACTGTACTATCGTGGACAAAAGTTCGCTCCTTCCCAAACTGAAGCAGTATCGACCCGCACAGCACACCCGCACCAGATAACAATCAGGGTAAGTCAGTTCGGAGACTCATTCCCGTGTCTCAGTTTGACTACAGGGAGCGAACTTTTGTCCACGATAGTACCTTGTGTTTGGGTACCTGAGGTTATCCTTCAAGTCAAGTGTAATGGCGCGGCACAGTTACAGATGCATTGTGGAGCCAGTGCTTGCTGACAGTGCGTTAAAGTAAAAATGAAATAAACCAAACCTAGTTGCTTTTGTTGCTCTCGCAGTTGCTACTCCGTGTCACCTGTAAGTTGCTATATCCAGGATGAGTAATGTCATCTGAACTGTCATCTCAAAATTCTCAAGTTAATCATAGCTGCACTAGTTCCTTTTCCCTTTATAATCCCTTCTGATCTTCAGATAACTCACGGTCTAGTCGAAATTTGATTGTACTTAAAATTATGTTTCATAAAACTTTGCATGCATGACTTATTAAGCTAATTGTTGTAAACTGGATGCACTTGGTTTATGGGTAATAATACAAATATATATTTTTTTAACCCCATTATTGCCCATTTTTTAAATCAGCTGGGAGCTATTCAACCCTACGAGCTATATTATTTATTTTTATTTTGCTCACACCTGTCTCGACTTGTTTCCAGAATTTTTAGTTTGATCTTCATTTCCTTTTCGTTTCTTACCTTTACTCTTAGCCTTATCATTATATACAGTAGTTCTTCTACTTACTCTGCCTTTTCTCTCTTTTACTTCTGCCGGAAAAAAAGATCTTATTGTCATTTGCTTTTAAGTTCCACCTCAGTTTTCCCTTTTTACTGGTTCATTTGTTTAATTTTTATCTACATTTCCTTTACAATATAACTCATTTACTCCCACATACACTTTAAATTGTGGTTTTTTTTGTCGAGGCCACAGTCTTCATTTTCAAGCTTTGCCTGATTGAAAATAAAACTAGCTATTTCATTTCAACCACTCCTTTATTGCTAATTGTGTATTGTACAGTAATTACAATATTGAACATAAAATACTGCAAGTGCACCTATTAGTCCTATCACTGTCGTTACCCCCCGAAAAATGCCAAATTACTCCCACATACCACGTGCTGGCCAAGCTCCGAAAGAGTTGTCCAGGGGTCTAGATAACCTCTGGCCGGGGCTTGGCCAGCACGAAAAAAAAAAAAAAAACTTTAATTTGTAGGTAGTAGGCAGCTACCAAACAGGGAGGTACTACTGCCTGGGAAGATATTGGAAACATAATGTGTTGTCTAATGGTTGACCCTGCTGCCATATGTGACCAAGTCCCAGGTTGCTGAGCTGACTTTCTGCTTCATTTACACGCAATTGCAGGGTCTCAATTGTTTCTCTTACCATTGACAACACAACATACATATACCGTTTCTCACTTTTGATCTTTTTTTTTCATTTTTGTATTTATAGTTCTTTATTATTAATATTATTATTACTACAGTTACTGTATTATTATCATCATTATTTTATTATTTTATTTTTGTTTGTTTTATCAAATTTTATCTATTATGAATTATTATTATTATTATTATTATTATTATTATTATTATTATTATTATTATTATTATTATTATATTTTCGCCCCCCAGGCCCCGATGTGGGTCAGTGACCTGTGTCCGGGTGGGCTAATCCCCATAAAAAAAACATACACTTAACCCTAATTAGGAACCCCTGTACTACCGTATAGAATCCCTGGTTCGTGGTAGTCTTTTAACATAGCCCATTTTGACCACGAAAGCGCGTTATCCCTCCCGGACTCCCGAGGCGAGGACGTGGCAGATTTGAGTGCACCCAGTGTTTGCAGGTGTGACAATTTCGCCTCATTTGACGATTTAAAAAAATTGTAAAGACCGTCTCAGTAAAAGGTGGTATGTAGCTTAGTCAGCATATTTGGCCCAAAAATCGTGAAGTTCATCGTTTTCTGTCTCATTGCTTCCTTTTTCCTGTATGTAGGGAAAGGATGGCAAGTGTCCGTAGAGGCTATAGAGCTGAAAGCCGAGTGAATGCCTTAAGAATCTTTTTTGCTTTATCACATCTTCCTCTTGGATAACCATGTAAGGATTCTTTCTATTAACCAAATTTTCTGCACCTCTGCAAAATCTTCAAGTGTCTTACAAGCATATTTCTTTACGGTCTATCTTTAGAGATGTCAGTTCCGTTTTATACACGGATGGCGGGTTTCGTGCCTCTCTATAGGTATTCGGTAAAAGCTGACTCACATTTTTGTTTATGTAGGTTTCTGATGAGGTTTGCGTTTATTGAAACTCATTTATTTAAAGATGGAGTTAGCCTGATAAATAGATGGATATACTTGTAGGTAGAGAAAGATAGACAACATGATAATTAAAGGCAATTGTTAAGTCCTCAATATCAGTGTACGTTTAATGTAGATTCTAGTTGTGTTCTTTTTTACCAGTAATAAGTTGACTTCGTTTATACAATGGAGATGAATATTTCTCAAGGTTTTTGGTGATTGATGGACGAGTGTAATTAATAACCTATTTACGTGCTTTAAGGCCATAGTTGTTGAAGCTCAGTGATAACATTATAACGTCAATGTAAACCTTTTGTATATAATAAGACAATACTGCACCTTGTTATTCTTGTTCATTAATTCACCTGCCTCACCTGCAATCATTATTATTGTTATTATTATTATTATTATTATTATTATTATTACCACCACCACCATTGTTATTGTTATTAATACAGTACCTTATAACAAAGAAAGGAACATTTTCGAAAACTGATGAACATGAGTCCCTTTCCATATACTGTATATCTCTTCAAATTAGATTATCGAACAAAATACATATTCAGTACTCCGTTCGATTAGGTTGATCTGTTTGGAGATTAAGGTGCTTCAACTACCAACAGCAGGAGTCTTATGCGAAGTAACGAATGGAGTTGTTAATATACATAGATGACATACTTATTGCCATCAAAATTACATGGACTACCTCAACTACAATAGATACGGCCTCTTAGCACCAGTTGTAAGGAAATCTGAGGGTCATGTCAAAGGGTTCAGAGTTAGTATAATATCTCTTTGGGAACCCTCCTGTGTGTGTGTGTGAGGTCATTCAAATTTCCCTAGGCTTTTTGTAGGGAGGGGGTGGTGTGGGGAAATGTGTAAGGAGGGATTTTGGAAGGGAAAACGAAGGTAGAATTTGAGGGAGGAGGGAGAATGTTGGGAGGCAGGAGGAAGAGATGGGAATGTGAGGAGGAATGGGGGTTAATAATGTAAAGAGGGAGGCTGGTGAATTATTTGGAGGAGGAAACGTAACGGAAGGAAGGATTGTTAAAGGGGGGGAGGGAAGTCGTAATGTGAGGATGGACGGAGCGAGGAAATGTTAAAGGGAGGGAAGGGGGTGGTAATGTGAGGAGGGAGGTGGGGGTATGATGGGGGGGTAAAAGGGGGGTGGGGGGGTAGAGAGAGGTGGGGTGATCTTGAGGGTGGAGGGGGTAGAAGTTGGTATAAGAGAGGTGCGAGAGGTGGAGGTGGACAGAGAGCCGGGGTTTCTCGACAGTGTTTCTCCTCTGCTGCTATCATGTGGCTCCTCGTTTCTCTGACTGTCTTCCTGACCTCACACTCATGGGCTTCAGACGTCCATGTGGCTGATAAAGAGGCTCATGTGGCAGCTCGTGTGGCTGACTCCGGCTATAACTGTTCATGCGGTGAGGCTATGAGTTACTCGCGTATAGCAAGTGGAAGTGAGACCTCACTACACCAGTACCCGTGGGTGGTGGACCTGGTGGATTATGGGTCGATCATTCCCTTCTGTTCCGGTGTTCTCGTGACCGACCGGAGTGTCCTAACAGCGGCTCACTGTATTTCTAATAAGACAAACAGTGACTACCTAATAAAGCTCGGTGAGCATGACATTACAAAAGTATCCCGGGTGTACACTCGCCATCCAGATGAGTCCGTTTTACATCCTGACTACGAGGATTCACCCAGAACTAACGACATTGCCATCATTAGATTTGACAATCCCTTTAATTTCAACGGTCCACCTCTTCTTAGACCCATCTGCCTTCCTGGTTTGTTGGATAACTTTAACGGTAAAGAAGCGACTGTGGTTGGATGGGGCAGAACGTCTCAGGATAGTTTGTCTTCAGTACTACTGGAACTGAACCTTACTATCCACAGCGAGGAAGACTGCTTCGATAACTTGCTGTGTGCTGGTGAGTCGGGAGAAGGTATATGCCCGGGAGACTACGGCGGGCCACTAATGGTAGATGTGAACGGTCGAAAAATTATTGTGGGCATCGCTTCCACGGGTGACGCGTGTAGCGCTAATGGTTCACCGGGGAATTTTACCGAAGTATCCCATCACATTAGCTGGATCTCATCACAAATTGAAAATGATATATCGTGTGCTGACACCAACACGACCTTTACTGCAGGTTACAACGACGCTACTGAAGCTCCTACACCTATGACTCCTACAACACCGGCTACAGGCCTGGGGCCTTTGGCGTGTGCTTGCGGAAAGGTACACAATTCTACACCTGCTGCAGATTTGGATTTGATTGAGAACAATCCCTGGACGGTGGCCCTTCTATATAGGGACACCCTGGAACTTTTGTGTAGTGCCACTATCATCACCGACAGGTATGTGATTACTGCTAGACGTTGTCTCAAGGGGCTTACCAGACGTAAGATAATGGTAAGAGCAAATGCTCAAAGCCTTTCCAGCACAGATGGTGTTCAGCGTAAAATCACCAAGATCTTAAGGACAGGTGATGTGGCGCTACTGCAGATGAAAGGAAGAATCAATCTAGTGAACTATAACGGGATAAACCCCGCTTGCTTGTCCATGGGCAACCTCAGTTTTATAGGCGTAGCCCATCACTCCGGATATGGAAACCTTCCTCCTTCCATCGTTTCAGGTCAGGTCAAACAGGTGGACGGCAATTTGACAGATTGTGACGACACCACGTACTTGTGCTTCCAGCCACTACAGGATCCAGGATTCTGTGGAAAGGACATGGGTGGTCCTATCGTCATCGAGATGGAAGGTCGAATGGTCTTAGCTGGAATTGCTTTGAACGACTTAGAATGCACTGCTTCTAATGATATGACTTACCAAGAAGTGGTCAAATTGTCTCCTCTCTTCCCCTGGATCTGGGACAACACGCAGGATTCAAGTTATTGCGGCGAGTAAACTGACCACCACGAAGAACCTTGAGCAGAAGTTCTCCCCGTGTGAAGGTGATGAGACCACTGCCCAAGGCCACCCTCTGCTGGAGCTTCACTCTTCACCACGTTCGCTTTTCATGTTAAATCGCTAATTAGGTTTGCCTGTATTTATGGATTTATTTGGACTTATTTAATGATCTACTAATTTTTTCTTCACAAAATGTATTTATTATTATGGACAATTACTAACGAGGTTAAGCGAACCTGGTATTAGTATGTTTTAATTCTCTGAAGCATTATTTGTGCTCATGTAAAAGATCATGAATTATTGACATATACTATATCAATACAAACTTTATATATACATAAGTGTATGTGTGTGTGTGTGTGTTTTATACAATATTTTTTTCTCAATAAACGTGTATGGGCCACCGTTCATTGTCTTATTTCTTACAAACACCAACCAGGATTCTTAATGATAACCATGATGGAATTTCCCCAACTACAAGTATAACACATATTCAACACAGCGGTCCACTACCACCACCACTACACCACAGAGCTGGAAACCAAGAAAGCATCACAACCACACACATACACTAGTAACATAATCTTATCCTCAATTACAGAAGAAAATTTTACATTACAGTTTGAGAAATCGGATCAAGGGAACGATTAACTGAATAAGATTACTGAAGTCAGATTTCTCATCAGCCCCCCCCCCCCATCAGGTGAGCTAATGTGGAACAGGGAGGGTCTAATCATCACGGGGTCAAAGAAAGAATCACTACGCTACAAGGATCCCGTCCCGGTCTATGTTACAATAAGTACCATACAGTTACAAAAATGCAGGATATATACACAAAAACACTAATGCTGAACACAGAAATATGGAACAGCTAATGTGTGGAATGGGTGAATATGGTACAGCTATGTGTGGCGCGGGTGAATACGGTACAGCTAAGTGTGGAATGGGTAAATATGGTACAGCTAAGTGTGGAATGGGTAATTATGGTACAGCTAAGTGTGGAATGGGTAAATATGGCACAGTTAAGTGTGGAATGGGTAAATATGGTACAGCTAAGTGTGGAATGGGTAAATATGGTACAGCTAAGTGTGGAATGGGTAAATATGGTACAGCTAAGTGTGGAATGGGTAAATATGGCACAGTTAAGTGTGGAATGGGTGAATATGGCACAGCTAAGTGTGGAATGGGTAAATATGGTACAGCTAAGTGTGGAATGGGTAATTATGGTACAGCTAAGTGTGGAATGTGTAAATATGGCACAGTTAAGTGTGGAATGGGTAAATATGGTACAGCTAAGTGTGGAATGGGTAAATATGGTACAGCTAAGTGTGGAATGGGTAAATATGGTACAGCTAAGTGTGGAATGGGTAAATATGGTACAGCTAAGTGTGGAATGGGTAAATATGGTACAGCTAAGTGTGGAATGGGTAAATATGGTACAGCTAAGTGTGGAATGGGTAAATATGGTACAGCTAAGTGTGGAATGGGTAAATATGGTACAGCTAAGTGTGGAATGGGTAAATATGGTACAGCTAAGTGTGGAATGGGTAAATATGGCACAGTTAAGTGTGGGAGGGGGGAATGTGGAACAGCTACTGTAAATGTAGAACGGAAATGTAATCAGACTTAATTCAGCCGTAATTGCCTCTCCACACCTGGTCTGAGTAGTGTCGCAGCTAATAACTGTAAGTTACACATGTTTATCGTAATATTAAAATACCTGATGAAAAGGGACATTAACTTCAATTTGAGGAAAAGGCTTCTGAACGGCTTTATGTGGCACGGACAATTTCAGCAGACATCAGAGAGGTTGGAGGCCTTTGAAATGTGGTGTTATGGGCAAATGATAAGAATAAGCTACACTGACAGGAAACCAAATGAAGAAGTGTCAAGATTAGCAAAAACTTCAAGAGAAATACTTGAAATGTACAGAAAAAGATAAATGAGATTCTTTGGTCACACAATTAGGAACGAGAGAATAATAAGAGAAATATTAATGGGCAAAGTTGAGGGTAGGGGGGTCAGGGAAGCCAGATACTGGAACTCAGATACAGAACCTTAGAGTATGGTAAGAACGTTTCGAGTGGAGGAGGACTGTGGTCGCCAACCCCCAGATATGAGAACGGTACCTGTACTGTAATTAATTTGTACAAATTGCAAATATGATTGAAGTATTTCATTTCTACCTTTTCGCAAGCAGCATTGTTTGAAGTTGCATCTTTTTAAGTTTTTTGTGTGTGGGGAGAGGACAATTTAATAATGATCCTGCATATGCACGAGAAAAAAAATACCGTACGACAACGTGCGTAAGTATGCTGGCAGCGTCTGTGTGCTGGGTAGTCAGGCTGGCTGGCTGAGGGAAAGACGCCTTCACCACTGTCACAAACAAGATCTCCAGTCGGGCATCAGCCGTGGCGTAGAACGGACGTACGGCTGGTTCTCCTGAGTTTTGATGTGGGCATGACTAGCGTGACATCGGTTCGAACTGTCAGGTTAATGTTCGTCAGCATTTAATTAACGTAGGTGACGTCCAGTGCACTTCCATTTCCTCCGCGAAAGGTTGTCAAGGGACAAATGTTCATAATTTGGCCAGCTGTGCCCTTTCTTGATAAGGTAAGTAAATTGCAATAAAACATTTAATTTTAGTAACGTAAGCTCAATCAATATGTATAAACTTTTTAGAATATAAACATTGGCCGAAGGTTACCAAGATAGCAGTGTTATGTACGCGGGAAATGAAAATATTGGATCCAGTCCAATCCACATTAATATTTTGGCGCTGAATGAATGGCGGCACTTAAGTGTTGACACATCAAGACGACGACAGGTTGACAGCTCGCTAACCAGATAGACTTGCCACTTGTTTTATCCAACCTGTGGGTGTTTGGCGGGGAACTGCCCGTTTCTTGTGGCTGTCTTCAAGATTTCGCGTATCTGCAAGTTAATGTCGGACATTCGCACAGTTTAAATGCTTTTTATTATTATTGGCGAATTCAGTTCAGTAACAGGAAATGTGGTTTGTTTATATGGGGACTCCTGGGGTAAGATCACTGCCTGCTCATCATCTAGGTAAGGAGAACCGAGCATATGAAGGTTTCACTGTCTTCCGTTCACTTCTAAATGTTACAGTCGCGAGTGGAGAATTCTTGGTGCAGTAATTATTATTCGTAAGTTATTTTTTAAGTTAACCAGTGATTGTTTACATTTGTCGAAAGCCTAAATATTGGCAACAGCAGACTGAGACCCACGAAAGTGATGGTAAACGTAAGGGTGAAGCAACAGATGGAGGGAAAATTTTATAGTTGAAAGTGAAATTGTTCAGAATATCTCGGTGACGCTAGTTTCTTACTGTACAGCTGATCTTAGGCTTCGAGTTTAATGGGTGTTAGTAGAGCATCTTGCCTGTTGTTGTATCCGTCTGTGTCCACCACCATTCATGGCCTGACACTTGTAATAACTATCCAAGATTTACCACCTGCAATGACATCGAGTTGCAGTAGTCAATTAACCGGGCTACGTCAGAGTTGTCTATTGTGTGTTAGTAAAACCCTTTCTCTAGTACTGTACTTTTACTGATTCCCTGTGACTAGGATAAAGGTGTGAAGAATTGTTGCTACACAATACTCTTTCCCAACAGTTTGACAATGTAGTTTCAATGAGATTATTTCTAACAAGATTTTAGTTCATGGTAGGTTAAGTTCAGTATTGTATTAGATTTCATAAAAATAATACATATTCAGCTTTTATCTGATGTTTTTCAAGTTCTAAATAACACCATTTTGTAGTCTGATACCGCATATTGTCTGTAGGCGTGAAGTCTCATTATATATTTTATGATTGCGATGTATGATCACAATATCGGTGATAAATGTAAGAAGCAGGAAGTGAGTACAGTACAGTATTGTCAATGCGACTTCCTGAGACGTAAACACCACCACTTCTTGGGTTCGGGTAATTCAGTTTTATTTTTGTGTTTTGTTTTGTTTAATTAATTATTCTAGCAGGATTATATTAGTTTTAGTTATTTGGTATTTAATAATGATAGTGATAGATATTATGCTCCACTTATACAGTTATTTATTTATTTTAAAGCGTATATGAAATGTAGAAGTATCCGATAATGGCGTGGCAAGGTACTTAGACTTTATGGTATTTGCAACAATTATTTTCTTTCGGTTGGATATCTTGAATTTCATCTATATGATACAAGAAGCAGAGGATTTAAACCAACCCTTGGAGTTTCTCCGACTTCAACTTGCAGCTCTGTAAATGTTGCTGGTGTTGTTTATATAGTGCTTCAATTGCCAGGATTGTGCACACAAGTTTATCTCGACAGTTTCTGCAGCAGTCAACTTTGAAAGTAGAGAAATCAGATGGTGATGTTATTAATAATAACGGGATAGTAGCAGCTAGAAATGCTTGTGAAACACACATGCCCCCTAATGGTCTCGGATGAAACGGTGCACTCGTACTACAGTAAAAGAAACAACATTTACCAAGGAAGTTTACCTAGAGGACGTTTGTTTGAGTTAAATTTGGTGAACTTTCCTCAAAACAAGTGATGGAATTGCACAAGGAATATGCAAATTAAGTAAAAAATTTGTTAATGCGGGGTAGTCGTACGCCCGGCAGCAAATATGCAATTATGCAACAATTTGGAACAAAAAAAATATATGATTGGTTAATCAGTCACTAAAGTCGCGCTTTAGGTTGACTAACGCATCTTAAAATAATTAGCCTCTCAACTTTCATCTCTGGGGCTTAAATATACCTGTATGAACAATACTAAATTTACTACTGGATAACATCCATATATTGCTTGCATACGCACAAACACAAAATAGTAATTACAATATGAGGAATCTTTATATATATATATATATATATATATATATATATATATATATATATATATATATATAGTCTAATGTATAATGTACTCCCGAAATTCCAGTTTGTGATTTTTCTTTTAACAAATACTGTACAGTGGTGGGAGCATTAAGACGGGTGTCGCTGTCATAGCGATTTACCGAAGCGTCACTTGGCAGAGAATTACGGTAATGTCTGGCCTTTGGTCTTGCAACTTGTTTAGTTCTCAAAGTTTCTTGTTGATATGAGTTGAGTATGATGTGGTATGTGCTGGAAGTAGATCTGTTTGTGGTAGTGGGGAATAATACTGGCGGTGAGGACTGGCTTACTTGGCTACGCGAACAGAATCGACTTGTTATCACATTTTGTTGTGCAAATATCGGTCGAGTATCTTAATTCTGTTTGAGTACATTGTGTAGTGTGTCAGCAAATTTCGAGAAGTGAGATAGAATGTTCAGTGTTCATTAGATCTTACAAGAAGGATCATTCTTATTTCTTTGTCCTCGTGCACACTGTTGGAGGTACAGTCTCGTTCAAGATTCTTCGAACACTGCTGGGGACACCTGGCAGCTCAAGGCCGTTTGTCTACTATAATACGTCGTAAAAATTATGAATGAATGTAAAAGGTTATCGGTGATTGGTTACTTAGTTCCCTGTTGCTTAATTACTTGTTGGGCTTTGTTTCGTATTATATTATACTACGTACTATAGTAAACAAACAGCCTTGAGTTGCCAGCTGTCTCCAGCAGTGTTCGAAGAATCTTGAACGAGACTGTACTGTATTATTAACACGTGTATGTTCTTGTGTAGGTGTGTGTGTGTGGACATGTTTGTTGATATGAATTCGGATGTGTGTGTGTACACGTTTGGGTACGCGTTTTTGTTTGTTGACATATAATTGCCTTCGTTAATGTGGGTGTTTATGTAGTGTGGTGTTATGGTCAGCTTGTGTGTCTTAAAATGGCGTTTTTCTTGTTTGTAGTGTGAATAGGTGTGTATTAGATATGTCCAGATGTTTATTAGTTTTAAGATAATGGAAATTTGTTTATGTGGTACATGTTGTGTGCGTTCCATTAAGTATCCCAACAAAACGAAGATTCTTTCGCTGGACTTCCAGAGTCACATGAAATGCATGTTCATCAGGTGACGAACATAAACCTTTAGGTAATGTAGTATAGGCTAGTATATTTAAATCTACTCACAGTAATACAAAGTACAGCCGTAGACCATCTGCCATCCGGACCCTCCAGACTCATTTTAACGTGCACAATATTCCAGTGATCCCACATTAGCACTTCATCACAATGGTTCAAGTCTCGGGCGTTCATCAACATGTTATCACCCTTCGTCACGACTCCAGCAGTTCATATTTATCCATACACTCTTCGATATAGCAAAGATCGGCTCATTATTTTTAACTCGAATATAAATTAGGGTTTTTGAGTTCGCAGCCTAGTAGCCTCGCATAACGCTCAAGTGGTAAGTTAGCTCAGAGAAGTCCTTTTGTATTATGGCTATGGGAAGATTAGATTTGTGTTCATAGTTTGTTTGTTATCATAGATGGCCATTAATTGCAAGATTCCTTATGTCAGTCGGCTTTTATTTTAGATGTTTCTCTGTTGGCAATAATAAAAGTGTTAAAATGCTATTCCGTACACTTTTGTTTACCTGTTTGCATAATGTAAGAAGATACTGTTCATTAATTTATAACTATACCTTTGATCATAATGGCTTACGGATAAAAGAAAAGTTGTCCATACGATGGTTTGCTTGTTGTTTAGGCTGTGGTTCAGATAAACTGTTTGGAAGTGTTGTCAGGCAGCATACTGGAGATGGTGAGTCACCTTCTTTGTCTTTCTTAACATGTCTATTATACCTCATAGTTGAGGCAGTTTGAGCTTAGTTAAGGTGGCACCACAAATGATCGTGATGGAGGTTTTAACTCCTCACGAAACGGCAAGTCAATATACAGTTACACACTTATTAACACGAGGAAACTGAAGCATAATTACGTAATATTAGCAGTCAAAAACTACAAACAGTACACACATTATTGAATATAAAAAATGCAAGAGTAAATCGGCTTAACTATATACTGTACACTACAACCGAATATACTGCAGTAAAAAAGGAAATGCGGCAATAATCACTACACAGAACTGTACAATTGGTTAGTAAGAGCTAATATGATGCCTCGCCATCCTGACTTATATAGAGGAGAGGGTTAAGAAGGTTGGTCGGGGCGACACTTGGCCACGGGTCGTGTTACCGAGCGAGCGTGCCAACACCGCAAACTTTTGTTGACGTTAGTGTGAAGGTTTGTTCCCTGGCATATGTGTTTGTTTCTTTCCTCAGTGCTCGTCACATAGGGCTTTGCTCTTAGGGTAACGTACTCCACGTGTCTTTTATGTAGACAAGATCAGAAGCACTGTCCTGTGTTCTCTCTATTCTTGAAATTGAAAATGTCATTCAGCTTCGCTTTTAAAATCACTTGCTCCCCTTGTCTCACATTTAACTGAGATCAAAAGCAAGTTAAGGTATTCGCAGTAAGTGTCACAAGTCTGTTCCCCTTAGGTTAGGTAGGACAGAGCAACACTGACTTAATAACCGTGTTGGTGTGTATTAGTATTTTTTAAGGTAATGTCATGTCTCCTAAGAACCTTACGCCTGTCGCCAGTGTTGATGAACGCCCCCCCCCCCCCAAAAAAAAAGAACTTGTATAATAAAGTGAATATGGGAGACTATCCAAGGAACCGAATCTAGGAAAAAGGGTAAAAAAAAAAATCACAACCTAACCTAACCAAATTTTCTTTACCCTTTTGTGACTTTTCGTGACATATTTCTTGTGACTTTCTGTGATTTTTTTCTGACTTCCTTTCACCTTTTTTCGACCAAGGTAACACGTCTCCATAACAAACAGCTGCTCTTAATGTATGTACGTTGTAGATCTGTTTCAGTCCTTAAAATCCTTAAAAAAAGGTGAAAATTAAAAAGGACTATTTAGGTATATTGGGCCAAGGTATACACTAATAAACCTGTCAAGTGTCAAATTAATTAACTCAAAAGTGAAGGGAATTGAAGTAGTAACGATAAATAGTTCATTGTTTGGCAAATGGTGACGTTGAAGAAAAAAAAGGCGGGAAACCATAGGTCTCCATTTTTCGCGGGAAACACGGACCAATGAGGTAAAAGATCGACGGTGTTTTGTTTTTAGTTTTTTGCTGCTTTCAATCCAGATGTGTAAATAATGGCGTGAGATGGTATAATTAAAACGGGGGAAATAAAAACAACAGGAACAGCGCATAAAGACGAGAGTGACTCAGACACAGAATAATCTCAAGGGTGAAAAGAAACACCACAGATGACTTAAAGAGATGAACTAAACTGCCAGAATGAAACACCCACAGGAAGTACACACAGACATACCACACTGCCTCTCACATCCACCCGAAGGAGAGACAGACACAGGGAGTCATATAAGTTAGCGAACATACACACACACACGGGGAGGACACCTGCTGACGGGTCTGAGGTAGGTTAACCCCGTGTCTACTGCCAATATAGTCAACGGGTGCCGATAAAGTATAGGTAGTAGGAGTAAACGACGATGTATTTACTGCGTGCCGATAAAGTAGGTGGCAGTAAAGTGGGGAACATTGTATTTAATTAAAGGTTTCAGCACGGGGGTCTGTGAAGCGGATAATGAAGTCATTTCCATGCAGGAGACGCGTGTCCACCATGACGGCTTATGATGCAGGGCCCTGGTGTGTGTGTGTGTGTGTGTTGTAGAGGAGTTTTATTGCACAGTGTCTGCCTCTGTCACTTGTATTTTGCAGTATTTAACCTTTCGACCAAGACAAGACTCTCTCTGCCATCCACTCATATCAAGAGTATCGATCCTTCCACCTTTAACACATGAATATACAGTATTATCTTCATAGAATTGTACTGACTGACACATAGATGTTTATTTTACACTCATCAGTCATCATTAGAATGGTTGGCCCACGGGAAGCCCGTTCTTGGTGTGGTCTCTTATAATTATAGTGAATGACACATCTTTTACAATGTACTGTACAGTCGTTACGACAATGGTTGATCCCACCGACACCATCAACTTCACCTACGTTTGGGAAATTGTCAAACACGTATTGTTTACGACTTACAGCTGAGGTGCTCCTAAATACCCTCAAGCTAACACAAATATAGATGTTGTTGTTCATAGACGCTTGTGTGTGTGTGTGTGTTAGTGACCCTCGCGATCAAAGACCACAAACCTCCTCACTGGATTACCTACATCACCAGCGTGGCGAAAATGATAATAGATTTACTTGTTTGAAGTCTCTCCTCCCCCAACCCGCACTCAATCCACCCCCTACCTCCATACCCTCCCCTACTACCTCTCCCACCTCCTTGAAAAAGAAAACGACGTGAACAGGTAGCGTGAACATATAGTGTGTGTGTGTGTGTGTGTGTGTGTGTGTGTAGCGGAGAGTAGATGGATAGGGCAAATTATATGTGGAAGGGAAATGAGAGGACGGTAAGGTGGACGGAGTGGGGAGATGAAGATTGAGGAGTGGGATAAGGGAAGGTGGAGAGGGTACAAGAAGGGAGAGGGAAGCTCGATACATAGGGGGTGGATAGGGAAGTTGTGGAGGTGAGGGGGAGAGAACAAACGAGGAAGAGGAGGAGAGGGAAGGTGGAGAATAGGGTGTTGGGGAGAAGAGAATGGATGGGGATGTTGGAGAATGGGGAGAGAGAAGGAGATATTGGGGAGAGGGGAGGGAGACATTGGGGAGATAAGGAGAGTGGGGGAGGTATATGACCATACATAAACACTAACCCCAGGGACATCATCTTCGCCTGGCTTCTCTCCCCACCACAATCCGCCAAGTTTGGTTCCTTAAGCGCTTACACTGGCGAACGTTTTGACCTGTCGTCTTCAAAACATCGAGATCAATATTCCCAAGGGGCGGGGTGTTGTATCTTGGTTGCTATTGGTCAGATTTCAGGGTCATTAGGTCATTTGATCACGTGACTCGATTTGTGAGATTGGGGTCAAGATTTTTCAGATTAAATTCATGGTTTGTTACACCTGTGGGCGGATACTTCTAAATTAAAGGTAAAATGCATCTAGGTAGGGTAGAGTCTCAGTGCAAGTTAGGTGTCATTCAGGATTAATTGTGGATTTCGTTAGTGGTGTCTTCAAGCCTGATTTTTAGACGTTTAGGTTATGTTAGGTTTTAAAGAACTGTAAGAGTAAGGTTAGCTGCACTTTTTCTTATTGTTTATGGATTTTATTTATTTATTTATATATTTTTTTACGTCTTTCCTCTCTACAACTCCTTCACCCCATCCAAACAGAATCTCTGACTACGACACACACACACACACACACACACACACACACTGGCGGCCGGGCTGTGTTGTGGTTTGGTCCAAGGAACGGAGGGTGTCGTGCCCCACAGGTATTGGGTAGTGGTGGTGGTTCGTCTTAACGACCCCATTGTCGGCGTCTTCACGGTCGTTAGGGGCAGTTTGTCGTGTGGCTCCTGCGGTGGTGGTTGGTCAAGCTGGTGTTGCGTTGTACTTGTGGTGTTCTACAGTGTTGTTGGTCTGTAGTGCTGGTAGTGTTCTGTAGTGCTCGGTGGTGTTTACGGTGATCGGCTTTAGCATTCTCTAAGTGAGTTCGGGTGGTGTTCACTCGGGCAGGAGGTGGTGTAAGGGTGTGAGGGATCTTAAGCGGACTATCACCCTTGAGCACCCCTCCTCTTCTCTATCTATCTATCTATCTCTATCTATCTATCTCCCGCCACACCTGGGATATTTACCTGAAGAACTACACCAACACTTACAATAGATGTCAGTCATGTGTCTATTATCAGATCTATTTTATAATTACCCCTAAATAGATTATAAAAAGGCTGGTTTGATTATTGTTGAAATATTCCCGAAGGTTTTTTTTTTAATTGTTTTACAGATTTTCGTTTGTGTTCCGTTTTTTTTTTTTTTTTAGGATTACGGAAAAACCTCTATTTAACGGACTATGTTTATGAAAAGTTGTATGTGTGAGAGTACGGTAGGCTCGTGTGGTGTCCCTCAAGATTGTCCACCCCGCGCCGCCTGACACCCGAACCCCCCTGACTTTCCCGCGCTCAATGGGGGTGACAAACGAGAATCTATGTTATGGGTGGACGACAAATTCCCGGTTTCTCTGGAGTCAAATGAGGTGTTAACGTACACGACCGGGTTTTCTCCCCTCCTGATTAATGATTGACTTTATGTTATGGCAGGATATATTGTTCGCTCACCTGACAGTTAAGAATTATCCCAATATTAAAGGTTGTTTGTGACTTTGTGTACACTGTTGTGGTTGGCTTCGGGAATCATGTGAACGAACTTTACCGATGGAAACTTTGCGATTTTCCGTCATATATAAAAAAATAATAATAATTCTACAATGCTTCAATCACGACATTTATGAATTTACGTAAACGGTGAGAAAAAACAAAACAAATATATTAAAAATTATCTGAATATATAAAAAAAATCTCACTTCATCTTAATCTTTCACCAAAATCAAACGTCGACATTGATTGCCATTGTAAACATTACGAGTTGAAGTTTATGTAAATATTATAGATCTTGAGAGTGATGTTTAATACTACCGAGAGGAATTCTTGCCAAACATTATAGCAGAGAAACAGGGGAGCTGAGAGTGAACGTCAATCTTGTATGTTAATGCGCTTGGCTACACGAGAAGGCCCACCCTGGTAATGTGTTGTTTATCACTCAGGGTATATAGTCTCTCACTCTCAGGGCACAGTCTCTCACTCTCAGGGCACAGTCTCTCACTCTCAGGGCATAGTCTCACTCTCAGGGCATAGTCTCACTCTCAGGGCATATTCTCTCTCTCTGTCAGGGTATAGTCTCTCACTCTCAGGGCACAGTCTCTCACTCTCAGGGCATAGTCTCTCACTCTCAGGGGCACAACCTCAGGGCACAGCCCTCACTCTCAGGGTATATAGTCTCTCACCTCAGGGTATAGTCCGCCTCAGGGCGTATTCTCTCTCTCTCTGTCAGGTATAGTCTCTCACTCCAGGGCACAGTCTCTCACTCAGGGCACAGTCTCTCACCTCAGGGCATATTCTCTCTCTCTGTCAGGGCATAGTCTCCCTCAGGGCACAGTCTCACCTCAGGCATAGTCTCACTCAGGGTATAGTCCACCTCAGGGCATATTCTCTCTCTGTCAGGGGTATAGTCTCACCTCAGGGCACAGTCTCTCACCTCAGGGCACAGGTCTCTCATAGTCTCTCACAGGGGTCTCACAGGGCATATCTCTCTCTCTGTCAGGTATAGTCTCACCTCAGGCATAGCTCCCCCTCAGGGCACACACTCAGGGCACAGTCTCACCCCCAGGGCACAGCCCCACCTCAGGGCACAGGTCTCTCACCTCAGGGCACAGCCCACCTCAGGGCACAGTCTCTCACTCTCAGGGCACAGTCTCTCACTCAGGGCACAGTCTCACTGCACAGTCACAGTCAGGGCACAGTCTCTCACTCAGGGCTCTCACCTCAGGGCACAGTCTCACCCCAGGGCACAGCCCTCACCTCAGGGCACAGTCTCTCACCCCTCAGGGCACAGTCTCTCACCTCAGGGCACAGTCTCTCTCACCCCCAGGGCACAGTCTCAGGCACCTCAGGGCACAGTCTCTCACCCCCAGGGCACAGCCCTCTCACTCAGGGCACAGCCTCACCCCAGGGCACAGTCTCTCACTCAGGGCACAGCTCTCACCAGGGCACAGTCTCTCTCAGTCTCTCACCCAGGGCACAGTCTCTCACCTCAGGGCACAGTCTCTCACTCAGGGCACAGTCTCACCTCTCAGGGCACAGTCTCTCACCTCAGGGCACAGTCTTCACCTCAGGGCACAGTCTCACCTCAGGGCACAGTCTCTCAAGGGGCACTCAGGGCACAGTCTCTCACCAGGGCAGGGCACAGCAGGGCACAGTCCCTCACCCCTCAGGGCACAGTCTCAGGGCACTCTCCTCGCTCTCAGGGCACAGCTCTCACCTCAGGGCACAGCTCACTCTCCCAGGGCACAGTCTCACACAGTCTCACCTCAGGGCACAGTCTCTCCTCAGGGCACAGTCTCACCCCAGGGCACACACCCCAGGGCACAGTCTCTCACCTCAGGGCACTCTCTCACCTCAGGGCACAGTCACCTCTCAGGGCACACTCACCTCAGGGCACAGTCTCTCACTCAGGGCACAGTCTCACCAGGGCACAGTCTCTCACCTCAGGGCACAGTCTCTCTCAGGGCACAGCCTCTCAGGGCACAGTCTCTCACTCTCAGGGCACAGTCACTCTCAGGGCACAGTCTCTCACCTCAGGGCACAGTCTCACTCTCAACAGCCTCACCCACATAACCTACACAAACCTTCCCCCAACAACACCGCCGGACTCCATTTTCATTGACTTGATAAATGAAGGTAAGGTGAGACGGGCAAGGTAGGGTATGCAGGGTACGGATGGTAGTAGGTTAGGGTACGAATGGTAGGGTAGGGTGCGCAGGGTAGGGTATGCATTTAGTTATAAATTTAATTAATTTATATGTAAGGAAAAAGTGTTTATAGTAAGAAATAATGTCGTTGAAAGTAAAAAACACCGACCATCGTAACTAAAAACACCGACCATCGAAACTAAAAACACCGACCATCATAACTAAAAACACCGACCATAGTAAATAAAACACCGACCATCGTAACTAAAACACCGACCATCGTAAATAAAACACCGACCATCGTAACAAAACACCGACCATCGTTACTAAAAACACCGACCATCGTAACTAAAAACACCGACCATCGTAACTAAAAAACACCGACCATCGTAACTAAAAACACCACCATCGTAACTAAAAACACCGACCATCGTAACTAAAACACCGACCATCGTAACTAAAAACACCGACCATCGTAACTAAAAACACTGACCATCGTAACTAAAAACACCGACCATCGTAACTAAAAACACCGACCATCGTAACAAAAACACCGACCATCGTAACTAAAAACACCGACCATCGTAACTAAAAACACCGACCATCGTAACTAAAAAACACCACCATCGTAAAAAACCGACCATCGTAACTAAAAACACCGACCATCGTAACTAAAAACACCGACCATCGTAACTAAAAACACCGACCATCGTAAACTAAAACACCGACCATCGTAACTAAAAAAGCAACTAAAACACCGACCATCGTAACTAAAAACACCGACCATCGCTAAAACACCGACCATCGTAACTAAAAACACCGACCATCGTAACTAAAACACCGACCATCGTAACTAAAAACACCGACCATCGTAAAACAAAACACCGACCATCGTAACTAAAAACACCGACCATCGTAAAACACCGACCATCATAACTAAAAACACCGACCATCGTAACTAAAAAACTGACCAGTAACCGACCATCGTAACTAAAAACACCGACCATTAAAACAACACCGACCATCGTAACTAAAAACACCGACCATCGTAACTAAAACACCGACCATCGTAACTAAAAACACGACCATCGTAACTAAAAACACCGACCATCGTAACTAAAACACCGACCATCGTAACTAAAAACACCGACCATCGTAACTAAAAACACCGACCATCGTAACTAAAACACCGACCATCGTAACTAAAAACACCGACCATCGTAACTAAAAAAACGTAACTAAAACACCGACCATCGTAACTAAAAACACCGACCATCGTAACTAAAAACACCGACCATCGTAACTAAAAACACCGACCATCTAAAACACGCAAACTAAAACAACCATCTAAAAACACCGACCATCGTAACTAAAAACACCGACCATCGTAACTCATAACTAAAAACACCGACCATCGTAACTAAAAACACGACCATCGTAACTAAAAACACCGACCATCGTAACTAAAAAACACCGACCATCGTAACTAAAAAACACCGACCATCGTAACTAAAAAACACCGACCATCGTAACTAAAAAAACACCGACCATCGTAACTAAAAAACACCGACCATCGTAACTAAAAAACACCGACCATCGTAACTAAAAAACACCGACCATCGAAACTCAAAGAGCGCGAAATACTGACTTTTCTAAATAGTTTCCCCTTAAAAAATATTATACACCACAGTTTTCTCTTTGTGTTTTCAAGAGGGAGAGACACGTGGTTTACTGTATGTTCGTGTTACCTCACCTAACATCGTGTTGCCTTAGAGCGTGCAGTGAGTTAGCCGTAGTTCACACATTAATTAAGGATTATAATCAATTTATATTCTGACAATTACAATTACATTTACACATTTTTTTTATTCTATTATTTACTTTTTATTTCTACCTCCCACAATGTAAACAGGTGAGTTTACATTGTGTGGTTTACTTGACTAATTGTTTGGCATACCTGTGTTTATGTTTTGTTTATTTGTGTTGTTGTTTACATCAGCTGACTGTCTTGGTGTAAACAGTTCATAAGAAAACAATACTCATCCTCTGTTTTAAGATGGAAGGTAAATATTCCTCTATAAAACTAAACATCAAGAATTTAATTTTTTATTGTTTCTCATTGTTCCCGTCTCTTACCTGGCAACTACAGTGAGACAGACAAACATACAGAGATAATTAAAGAAAATGAGTGATGGAAAAAAAAAGCTTTAAAGCCAATCACAATGGGGCTGTCACACCGAGTACTGCATGGAGAGGAACACAAGGGGGTGAAAAGTGCCGATTCAGCCTTAGTTGTAGTTTTTTCATACCATATATTGTCCCGAGGAGAGAAACAACGTATGTGTGTGTGTGTGTGTGTGTGTGTGTGTGTGTATGTGTGTGTGTGTGTGTGTGTGTTAAGTCATCCGAATGCTGACATCACCATTACTTGTTGCCATCCATCACACTGCTGTACTGTCCATCTCTTACGTCACAACCTTCTACTACTACTATCTTCACTATCACCACAATTCCTTCCTCCACTACTAGACTGTAAACCTACCACAATCACCACCACCACCACAATCCCTACCACCACCACAGTCCCTGTTTCCACCACCACTATCAGCACCATTACCACCATTACAACTATCACCGTCCACCACTATCTCAGTCCACCACCATTACTGTCCGCCAGTATCACCGACACTGTCCACCACCACTACTGTTACCGTCTATACCACCACCACCACCACCACCACAGTCCCTTCCTATGTCTCTTTCACACATATTCACAAACCATATTAGGATGACCATTGATGAGGCTACCTTGACACACACACACACACACAGACACACACACACACACACACAGACACACACACACACACACACACACAAACACACACACACACACACACACACACATACACACACACACACAGAAGGCGTAATAAACAGTGGAATATAATTTACGATATAATTTACTGATGATTCACGTAATGGTGAGTTAGTGGGAATGCAGACTAGTAATTTTTTGTAACAGAACTCTTGTGGTTGCTGCCGTGCTTAACCAAGTGATTTATGGAGCTAGGCGTCAACGTGGTAGGACTTTGTTATTGTTTAGGGTTGTTATTTTTTGTGTGGTGATTTCCTTGTGTGTGAGTTTTTGTGTGTTTCTTATCTTCTTGTTTTTTTCTTCATATTTATCTACTAACATCGCTACCACTATCGCTGTCGTCGTCACCACCACTAACCCCCCCACACACACACACACACACACACACCAGAAGAGAAAGCTACCTCACAGAACTAGGCTCACAGTGGAGGGAGAGCATTATACAGGTTTAATATGGATATACCATTTATTACCGAAGTTACATAATCTTGCGGTAAAGTTTGTAACACGAGTTCAGTTCAGTTTTTATTTCTATTATGCAAAGTAATATATTCGAGTTGAGAATTTGTGGTCGACGCCCCTGTGTAGAGTAGAGAGGGTCATGTATAGCCTGTGTGTGTGTGTGTGTGTGTGTGTTTTAATTTTAACATAACATAATCCATATATAAGTTACAATTCACAATATTTCATCGTCATACAATATTATATCAACTCTTAATCCAGCGAGGCGACCCCACCCTACTCCTAATCCCATCCCACTCCACCCTAATCACCCCACTCCACTCCTAACCCCACCCCACTCCACTCCTAACCCCATCCCACTCCACTCCTAACCCCACCCCACTCCACTCCTAACCCCACCCCACTCCACTCCTAACCCCACCCCACTCCACTCCTAACCCCACCCCACTCCTAACCCCACCCCACTCCACCCCACCCCACACCCACCAGATTGCAACACGCGAGGGGCTGCATTCTCTCCAACACTCTCCTGACTTAATAGGGCAACTTGCTGAGGGTGTTGCAGTCATGTTAAAAAGTGCTTGTGACGACCATGGCTTTATCATCGGGGTGAGAAGCTGGCGTATGGTAGAGAGAGAGAGAGAGAGAGAGAGAGAGAGAGAGAGAGAGAGAGAGAGAGAGAATAGTTGGTCATAATGAAGTTTCTGTATGAGAGAGAGAGAGAGAGAGAGAGAGAGAGATAATTATGTAGTGTGAGAATGATTGATTAAGGTGATGGTAGACTGATAATAATTGTAGTTAAGTGTATGGTGTCAGCCAGTTGGAAGAAGCAAGTCAGTTAAGTGGTGTAAGTGAGTCAGTTAAGTGGTGTGAATGAGTCAGTTAAGTGGTGTAAATGAGTCAGTTAAATGGTATGAGTCAGTCAGGTAAGTGGTGTAGTGTAATTGATGAGTCGGTAAATTGTAGTGGGTCAGTTAAATGGCGCAAGTGAGTCAGTTTAAGTGGCATAAGTGAGTCATCAAAGACTCGCTTAAAGATTACTATTGTTTTTCGTCGTATTGTTATTGTTTCGTCTTATTGTGTTTGATATTTTTTCGTCTTTTTGTTATTGTTACTCTTGGCGAATTCTCCATGTTATAGTATACTCCCGTGCCACCCAACAGTACAGTTAACGCAGTAATTATACCCCGGTTCACCTGTGTTCAGTCTCAGGTGATGTGACTTCGTCGAGTATATCAGCCGGGATATAAGAGACGGTATCGGGGACCATCAGGTAAGGTGAGAGTTTTAGGACAATAGGATCGGATGAGTTTCATGAAGGCATCAGAAACCACAAGATGGCCACCATGAATGCTCTTGCCTGCTGTGTGAACCAACCCGCTAGATTCCTTGGTGGCCGCGGTCCTCGTCCTCCGGATTGGTCTCTTGTGCACACCCTCTGCGGTCTCTCTCGGTCGTAGGCTCTCGGTCACACGGTCTAACTTGCACAACAATGGATAATTAAGTCTACACCCAAACAACACAATGAGCTCTTAGGGATTCTCTTAACCCAGATAGGGATCTGTTGGTCGAAGCCTGAGACGAGACTCGGAGGTACTGTGAAGGGCCTGGTCAATGCGGTCACCGCCTGTTTTGGGTCGTGTGCAACAGCCCCGCCGTTCATTACTCACCCGCAGGAGGAAGGTGTCCTGGCCGCCACTACATTCATCAAAGGCTAAATTGTAAATCGAGTGAAGCATCAACATGGTGATTGTGGTATTGTGCCCCCGTGTATGGCTGAGGAGCGGCTGGTGTACCGTGAACACGAGGACGACACCAAAGGGTTGAGAGTGATAAAGCAGTCACTTCCAAACTCTCCCGGCGCTCAGATAACACCCGAAATAATACAGCACTTGGTTATGTGGGCGGCCTTAAATTGTAGGTGTGATGGCCGCCGGACAGTTCCTGCCTCCCTTACCCCCGGGGATGAGGCTTGTGCGGTCATATATACATGGGGTGAAATTTTAGTGTGCCCATAGAGCCGACTCCCGCGCCATCAGATAAGACGCGGCGCGGCAGACGAAGGTTCCCAACCCAGCAAGGAATATACCCGGATGGTCGCCTGGCTGGGCTTACCTCTGTGGTTTATTGGCGTCTGAGGAGTTGGCCAGCGTGGAGATTTATAATACAAACACCTGAGAACTGCCGAGGATGGCGAGCGGCATCTTGCTTATCAGATAAGTGTAGGGGAGCCTAAAGATATACCTCACCCACCCGCCTTACCCACCACCATGACTCATTGACTCAACCACCCACTATTGACTCATCCACCTCACCCACTACCATGACTCATGCACCTCACCCACCACCACCACCATGACTCACCCACCTGACCCACCACCACCGTGACTCACCCACCTCACCCACCACCACCGTTACTCACCCACCTCACCCACCACCACCACCATGACTCACCCACCTCACCCACCACCGCCGTGACCCACCCACCTCATCCACCACCGGTATCACCATTGGGCTCTTCTGCCTATTTTTGTGGTCACAGCTGGACAAATTTCTCACTGTTCAAAGAAAATGGGAGTTAAATTAGGTGATCTTCCTCGCTGCTGGGGTCGGGCGGGACCAGGTGACGTATTGTGGAGCCACCCAGGTGATACTAGGGCCGGACAGGTAGGGGAGGTGGTGGACAGGTGAGGGGAGGTGGGGTGGGGGGACAATGCTCTAATGCAGTGGTTCTTAGCCTTTTTTGAGTCACGGACCCCCTGAAACCCACCCACGGACCCCAGGTTAAGAACCCCTGAGTCTAATGGAACCTGTGTTGTATATACTTAACGAAGGCTTATTGATATCTTTAATTATCAATGTTTAACGAAAGGGTAATTATATTTTCTCGTAGTTCATTTTACGACAGTGTATAGATGTATTTCGTTATATGTACGAGTTATATATTGTATTTAACGAAAGAATAATTATATATTTCGTCATTATGAATATTTAACAAAAGATTACTGATATTTTTCGTCAGGTATATTTAACGAAAAAATACTGATATATTTCATAGAATATACATAACAAAAGGTATTGATATTTTCCACACACACAAATTTAATGCAATTTATCACGTAGAAAAATACTTAATGAATGTTTTGTCAGCGTAAGATGAATGTGACGCCACCACAATAACACGACAGGTAAATAACAGTATAGAGAAGGTTATTTACGAGCCACAAACTACGTTATTTATGGCTCCAGATATTCAGAGATTCGTAAGGCATATAATTTATTTTTACTCACCTGAGGTCGCTTTTGATTGGATTATTTATGTTATTGAGACTACCATAGGCCTATTTTTTTAACTTAAGCTCGCTTCTGATTGGTCCATTTATACTCCCTCCCTTCCTCACTCACTAACTCCCTCACTCACTCACTCACTCACTCAAAGTCGCGGTCACACTTTGTGGTTCCTCGTTATCCGGTAAAATAGCCACTTAAAGGTGACAAAATTAGCCACCTGCCCGCGACCGTAAAGAAAACGGGGTGCGGCGCCTCCCTTCACCTTGACACTGAAATATTTATCACAGGATGTACTAGAATACATACGTACATACATAAATACTTACATACATACATACAAACATACGATTGACATACACATTGGCAACAAAATTCTAAAGACGTGGAAGTTGTGTACCTATATTTTACATGATAAATTGACCTCTCTCTCTCTCTCTCTCTCTCTCTCAATCTAATAACTCATGTAACTTGAAATGCCACAAAAAAAATTTAATGATATGCAGAAAAATTGTCCACACATTGTAAAAAATTCCAAACCAAACCAAACCTAACCTAACCTAGTACCCAAACAGAGAATTAATTTTAAAACATTAGCACTGCGTTATGTAAGTTGTTGACTGTGAAATAACATAATTGGTTATATATGCCACGCCCTTTACACTGGTTATAAACGTGAGGGTAACTTGGTCATGGTTCATTAGTGTTAAAGTACTGTGTAAATACATTGATCTGAGGGTCTTATGGCCTGGGGAGGAGGGTGATCGGTAACATAACTGTATTTAACTATTCATAACTAGTGTGTGTGTGTGTGTGTGTGTGTGTGTGTGTGTCTGTGTGTGTGTGTGTGTGTGTGTGTGTGTGTGTGTGTGTGTGTGTGTGTGTGGGTGGTTAACTCGCTTGTTGTTTTTATAATTACTGGTTGTTGATTGTGACTGTACTAGTAAGTCGTGGGCTGGTAGTAGTAGTAGTAATTGTGGTGTCAGTAGTAGTAGTAGTTGTAGTAGTAATAGTTGCTGAAATTTTAATGTTTTGTGTGGGAGAGAGAGAGAGAGAGAGAGAGAGAGAGAGAGAGAGAGAGAGAGAGAGAGAGAGAGATTGTTAAATGGAAAGGCAGGGGGGAGAGATAAGAGGCAATGTAAAATAGTAAAGGAAGGAATAAGAGAGAGAGAGAGAGAGAGAGAGAGGTTGGCTGCACATTAGAGATACCATCTAAGGTATGGAGTCTAGTTATAAGCTGAACGTTACTTTCCGCTATCTCTCATCACGCCAGGGTATTATGTCCAGGGCGGAGGAGGAGACTGGGGCGGTGGAGAGAGAGAAAGATAGAGAGAGGCGGTGACAGGGTGCAGAGAGAGGGAGAGAGAGGCTGTAGGGTAAGAGAGAGAGAGAGAGAGAGAGAGAGACACCAAACCATCACCATATGTTGAGGTGTTTTTGCCGGCCAGGAGCCAACAAGGACCTCCAGTAAATCATCCCGGGTGTAAGGCTACATCAGAGGCGGCCTGGCTGGTGTTGGTGCTGGTGCTGTTGTTGGTGCTGGTGTAAGGTGTTGGTGCTGTTGTTGGTGCTGGTGTAAGGTGTTGGTGTAAGGTGTTGGTGCTGCTGGTGCTGGTGTATGTGCTGGTGTAAGGTGTTGGTGCTGTTGTTGGTGCTGTAAGGGGTGCTGGGTGTAAGTGTGTTGGTGCTGTTGTTGGTGCTGGTAAGGTGTTGGTGTAAGGTGTTGGTGCTGTGCTGGTGTAAGGTGCTGGTAAGGTGTTGGTGCTGTTGTTGGTGCTGGTGTAAGGTGCTGGTAAGGTGTTGGTGCTGGTGTAAGGTGTTGGTGCTGTTGTTGGTGCTGTTGGTGCTGGTGTAAGGTGCTGGTGTAAGGTGTTGGTGCTGGTGTAAGGTGTTGGTGCTGGTGTATGCGTTGGTGCTGTTGTTGGTGCTGTTGTTGGTGCTGGTGTAAGGTGTTGGTGCTGTTGTTGGTGCTGGCGTGTGCTGGTGCTGGTGTTGGTGCTGGTGTAAGGTGTTGTGTATGTGTTGGTGCTGGTGTAAGGTGTTGGTGCTGCTGTTGGTGCTGTATGCTGGTGCTGGTAAGGTGTTGGTGTTGGTGCTGGTGCTGGTGTAAGGTGTTGGTGCTGTTGTTGGTGCTGTTGTTGGTGCTGGTGTAAGGTGTTGGTGCTGTTGTTGGTGCTGGTTGTTGGTGCTGTTGTTGGTGCTGGTGTATGTGTTGGTGCTGTTGTTGGTGCTGTTGTTGCGCTGTTGTTGGTGCTGCGCGGTGTACAGTTGCTGTTGTTGGTGCTGTTGTTGGTGCTGGTGGTAAGGTGTTGGTGCTGTTGTTGGTGCTGTTGTTGGTGCTGGTGTAAGGTGTTGGTGCTGGTGCTGGTGTAAGGTGCTGGTGTAAGGTGTGTTGGTGCTGGTGCTGGTGTAAGGTGCTGGTGTAAGGTGTTGGTGCTGTTATTGGTGCTGGTGTAAGGTGTTGGTGCTGTTATTGGTGCTGTTGTTATGCTGGTGTAAGGGTGTTGTTGTTGGTGCTGCTGTTGGTGCTGGTGTATGTGTTGGTGCTGTTGTTGGTGCTGGTGTAAGGTGTTGGTGCTGGTGTAAGGTGTTGGTGCTGTTGTTGGTGCTGTTGTTGGTGCTGGTGTAAGGTGTTGGTGCTGGTGTAAGGTGCTGGTGTAAGGCTGGGGTCCCGCATCCTTGCTTGTAGAGGTCAGGGCACATGATTTCCTCCTTTTTACGTACACATCATAATCATCCCTCCATACACTCATTCTCCCTGACCTAACCTAACCTGACCTAATCTAATCAATGGCCTCTTCAAGTCTTCACGTGTCTGTAATTTGTATGTGTAAGAAAGTAAACAGGAACTCCTTATGCTTCCCTCTTGGCTTCTGTTATGCTTCTGCGCTTCATCTTGTACACGATGTTATGGAGTGCACAATTAACTAGCCCCTGCGTTGTGTGGGTCAAATCTGAAATCTCAACGAAAGATAATCCTGAACTCGAATCACTGTTTTGGGTTAGGTTATTTTAGAGTAGGGATGCGGTGGTCGAGTGGTTATAGAGATCGTTTCATGTCCTAAGGGTCACTGGTTCGTTTCTAGGGGATTATCCTGTTAGGGGTATAGGTTAGGTTAGATTGGGTCAATATTAGGTCGGGTTGGTTAGGTTAGGTCAGCGGTAGGAGAGGTCAGGTTAGGTTAGGTCAGCGGTAGGAGAGGTCAGGTTAGGTTAGATCAGCGGTAGGAAAGGTCAGGTTAGGTTAGATCAGCTTTAGGTCAGGTCAGGTCAACGGTAGGTTAGATTAGGTCAGGTCAGCGGTGGGAGAGATGAACTCAGGGTTAGATTTGAATAAGTTTCTTAATCTTAATCCAAAAGCTGAAGAAAACTTACGAACCCTGGAGCTGTGTGAGTGTTCGTTAGTGTAGATACTGTGAGGTCTGACCTATACTAAAACTCAGAGCCTTATTAACCTCTATTATACCAAGACACAGGAGGAGGATAAATGCCTTACCAACCTCATGAGTATAATAAATTAGACCCATTAAGTATGATACCCTAACCCCTTGAGTGCAATGACTAAGTCCCTTGAGTGATGTCTTAACCCCTTGAGTGCAATGACTAAGTCCCTTGAGTGATGTCTTAACCCCTTGAGTGCAATGACTAAGTCCCTTGAGTGATGTCTTAACCCCTTGAGTGCAATGACTAAGTCCCTTGAGTGCAATGACTAAGTCCCTTGAGTGATGTCTTAACCCCTTGAGTGCAATGACTAAGTCCCTTGAGTGATGTCTTAACCCCTTGAGTGTGATAATTAGTTTTTATGAGTACGGCGGCTTAACCCTTTATAATACGAGGACTTGTTTCTTGAGTAATGTGATGTACTCAGGGTTTTAAGTCATCGTACTCAGGGGGTTAAGTTGTCGTACTCAGGGGGGTTAAATCATCGTACTCTAGAGATTAAGTCATCGTACTCAGGGGTGGTTAAATCATCGTACTCGGGATATTAAGTCACCGTACTCGGGATATTAAGTCACCGTACTCGGGAGATTAAGTCATCGTACTCGGGGGGTAAAGTCATCATCACCAATAACATGTGTATATGACAAATTTCAAAGGATTTAGTAAATTTCTTTGCCTGTAGTAGTAAAGTCACCCCCTCTATACTGCTCCTCTTATCGCCACTCGGGATTGACTTATAATGAACTTTACACTTAAATATTGTACTTGTACTTATATCCCTAAAGTAGTCAAGGTTTTTGAGGACATTTAAATCAGTAACCTTAACCTTTTCTTTGAGATATGACCACTTTATCCTCTTTTATTTTACACGGGAAAGTCGAGACGAAATGAAATTAAAGATTATTGATAAAATTCGTTTCATTTTGGCATCTCTCGCGGACCCAGCATGCCACTATGAGATATTCCGTCCCCTCCTCCTTCCTCCCCCCCCTCCGTCCCCCCTCCGTCCCCCCTCCTTCGCCCCTCGTCCCCTCCACCTCCCCCCTCCGCCTACCATGAGTTGTTTGACCTGTCACGTCTCTATCTTCACCTCCCACTGACCTAATCTTTATCCATTTGACCTCAGTAACCTAGGACATTGACCCGGGCTTTATCTCTTTGACTCGTGTGACCTTTGATTATCATGTGACACTAAGGATTTCCTCTCTCTCTCTCGCTCTCTCTCTCTCTCTCTCTCTCTCTCTCTCTCTCTCTCTTCTTCTGCTCTTTGTTGAGTTCCGGGTGTCGTTGTGGTGGTAGCTTGATGATTACGGTGATGGTGGATTGTGGTAGCTCAGTGGTGGTAGTAGTAGTTGTAGTGAATCGTTGTAGTTTGGTGGTTTATAAATCATAGGTAAAACTTTTTTCACTGTATCATAATGTATAATTTTATCCAATTTTTTTTTTCATTCGTAAATTATTTTGTTTGTTTCTTAATTACACACCTTAAATCTTACCTCTCAATCCAACGTTTATTTTTACCTGATCTTGAGGTAAATATTTCTCACTTAAATAGAGTAAGATAATTTCACTAGTCATTTAAAGATGCTGAGTAAGACCTTTCAGTGTTGATTAGTCTCGACACATTATGCTTGGAGGGGAGGGGAGGGAGGGGTAGGGGTGAGGGAGGGGGTAGGGGTGAGGGAGGATGAGGGATGTTGGTGGGGTGTGGGGTGGAGGGACGGAGTTGATGGGAGGAGGAGGGGGTGAGGGGGAGGAGGAGGAGGAGGTAGTTAGTGTGGGAAGAAGGGGTGAGGTGGGAAGTAAGTTTTGATGGGGGTGGGAAGGGTGCTGATGGGGAGATGATGTGGGGAGGGGAAGGGGAGTTAATGGGGATAGGAATGAAATTGGGGAGAGAGTGGGGAAAAATGTAGGATAAACCCCTCCTCCCCAATTCAGTTATGAGACGTAAAAGAGTGTGTGTGTGTGTGTGTGTGTGTGTGCGTGTGTGTGTGTGTGTGTGTGTGTGTGTGTGTGTGTGTTATGGACTGCACGTGAGGATAGAGAGTAAACATAGGCATTGAGAAGCTATAACCGTGGCCGTGATAAAACAAGCAACATGTATTTTGTGTTTATTTTTGTTTTCTTTCATAGACGAGGATAACTCACACGTGGGTTGTCAGACTTAACTACTACACTGGGAATAAAATAATATGTGTGTGTGTGTGTTTTGTCGAGGAAAGTGATAGTCTTAGTGTAATATTGACGCCATTTTTTTATGTGGTTTAAGTGAGAAGTGTTACATCGTCAGGAGCTTCAGGAGAACATATCAACTCCTGAAGCTCCTGAGACAAGCTGGTGTTGACTCAGGTGTGGGAACAGCGGGAGGCACCACACATATGGCGGTGGTCCTCCTCCTCCCCAGTGAACCCCTCCTCCTCCTCCTCCTCCTCCTCCTCCTCCTCCTCCTCCTCCTCCTCTTCCTCTTCCTCTTCCTCCTCCTCCTTCTCCTCCTCCTCTTCCTTACCCTTCCTCTGCCTCCTAGATCACCCAAGTGTCTTCCTCAGCCTCTCTATATCATCCAGGAGTCTTTATTGTTCCTCCCCACGTCACAAATATTCCTCCCAGCCCACCAAGAGTTCCTCCCCAACCTCCCAGCCCACCCAAGAGTTCCTCCCCAGCCTCCCAGCCCACCCAAGAGTTCCTCCCCAACCTCCCAGCCCACCCAGTATTCCACCTCAACCTCCCAGCCCACCCAAGATTCCTCCCCAACCAGACAGGACTCCTCCCCATCACATAACGTCACTCTGGCTGGGCCAAATATAGGCAGAAAGCATTTTGGCCGTTTTAGGAGCCCAATTTTCAGTAAACCTCTGCATAAAGATTTTTTTCCTTGAATATATGACCGATAAAGCAGTCGGCCGCGTGAGTGTGTTAAAATATTTTTTTTAGAACATTGATGATGATATTATTCTTGTTGTTGTTAGTAGTAGTTGTAATAGTAGTAGTAGTAGTAATTCGTGACGAATCATTAATGAAACTCAGAACTTGGCAGTACACAACAACGAAATAGATAACACACACACACACACACACACACACAGTATCATGCTCGGCGCAGAATACTCCAGCTACACCAACGCTCTCTCCACCCTGGAAATGCCATCCCTCAGTGACCTCCACCACCAAGCACTGGAAAGGTTTGGCCGTGGACTACTGCACCACCCTCATCATCGCCACCTCCTGCCACCTGCAGCCCCCCCCACCCACCTCGCGCAGTCCGCCACTACAACAAAATTCAGCCCATAAGAGCCCGCACCGAAAGATATAACAGCACCATCCCATCTATTGTTAAAATAATAAACAACTCCTGATTTATGTACTGTACAGCCCTGTAAATGTATTCAATGCATATTATATCATTATGTCTAAATCAAATGTAAGTCTGTATATTTTCAGCCACCGGCTGCAACTCTATTAATAAACCGTTTATTATTATTTT